>NC_060268.1:34143-128603 GCF_021613505.1 Equus quagga | reverse complement strand
ACCCTAAGGAGGTCTGGATGCCCTGTGACCCTAAGGTCTGGACGCCCTGTTACCCTAGGGAGGTTTGGATGCCCTGTTACCGTAGGAAGGTCTAGACGCCCTATTACCCTAGGGAGGTCTGGATGTGTGGAGACAACCTCCTTCTCATAGCATAAATATTGTGTTTCGTTAAGCTGGTGGAAGTATGTTGGAGTATGATTTTTAAAATTAACTTTGCTATAAACTGGATTAGAGCAAGATACTTAGCTGGATTGAATTTCAACTTTCCAGTTTGATGCAGGAGGAGGAAAGTATAGAGAATCTGGGCAGAGCTTTAGAGGCAGTTTGCAGCACATTCTTTACTGCATATAACAAATTCTCACCAAAATTATTGTTTCTTTAGAAAACCACGATATATTGGAGGTTAGTAGGGGAGCAGTGATGCATGAGAGCGGACGTTTGTGTGTTGATTGCCATAACGGTTGACAGGGTACAAGCCAGGCCAAGATGAGCAAGAGCTTGGTAACCGCATCCTTTAGTCCTGGGAGCCAGAGAAGAGGCGGACAGCCTGCGCGTGCGCAGACAGCTCCAGCGCGCCTGTCCTTTGGGGGGCGGTGCGGGTGGGACGCTCCCTACGGAAGAGGCTGTTGGAGGGACGTCCGCGTTGGTGGGCGGGAGAGGGGGCCCAGCGAAAAGGGAGGAAGCGGATTTCAAGGGCTGGAGCAGAGGGCGCGGTCTAGGGAGGAGGGCGTAGAGGCGAGGCCGCTTAGATCTCGCCCCGCGGGGTGTCCGAGGCCCCGCGTCCCGCAGAGGGCGCGCCTCCCACACGGAGGCTCCGGAGATGCACCTGCTTCAGACGCGCGGCGTCCGCCTCCTGGGTTGTGGGTTATTCCGGCCCTGCTGCACGGCAGCAGTTTAGGAAGTATGTTCTGGAGGATGCTAATGATCGACAGAGGTCTTTCCAAAGTCTAAATTGATATCAAAGTCGAAGTTGATATCTTTTGAAAATTAATAGAATACGTACTTTGATCACTTGTCAGGAGTGAATAAATTTGTCATTTTTTCTTAAATAAGACAAACCTCTTTTCTTTTTTTAAAGATTGGCACCTGAGCTAACATCTGTTGCCAATCTTTTTTTTCCTTCTCTCCGAAGCCGCCTGATCGATAGTTGTATATTCTAGTTGTGAGTGCCTCTGGTTGTGCTGTGTGGGACACCGCCTCAGCATGGCCTGATGAGCAGTGCCATGTCCGCGCGCCCGGGATCCCAGCCTGGGAAACCCTGAGCCACAGAAGCGCAAACTTAACCACTTGGCCTCAGGCCACCCCCAAATTTGTCATATTTTTAGTAAACTCAAAAAATAAAAATAAATAAGTTAAATTAAAAGGCCAAGTGTAGAACAATACAATTCTAATACAAATCAAGTAACTTGAAAATACAGATAACCTAATAATATGTAATAGAGTTGGCATAGATAAATGCTGTATGGAAATAAATGATTTGTTTTAATTATATGTGTCGTTTGGTTACCCAGATCCCAACCAGTCAAGCATTCTCAAATAGTTGGAGTTATGTTTTGCTGCCTCCACTTTGAGAAGAAAGAGCAAATGCAAAGACAAGCTCATACGAAGTGTTTGCTTTTTAATCAACTTAAGGGCGGAGCCCATCATCGTCCATTTATGGCTTCAGCCTCCAACATTTGAGACACTGTGACTCACTGAGAGGGATGTAAAATGAGAGAAACGTTGCACCTGCCCACATAAGCTCTAACAGCAGGGGTGGGAACGAGACACTAGGGCCATAGGGGAGTGTGGAGGAGGAAAGGAGTCACTCCTAATGGATAAAGTAGTGATGCTGGCTACTTGCTGAGTTATCATTGTGTGCTGAGACCTGTGGCCAGGTTTGTGCTCTGACCATCGCATTCAAACTTCCCTTCACTGGAAGGTGGTGTAATTATCCCTGTGGTAGAGACGAGGGAGCAGGAGCACTCGCCTGAAGTCACACAGCCACGAGGGGACTTCCTAATGCAGACGGTAGGACTCTGAGGCTGATGTGCTTAGCCATCGCCCCAAGAGGCTTCCCAAAGGGGTCATGTTTGAGGGAGACCTCAGAAGGAGGTAGGATTTGAGCCTGTCATTGGTTTCCACGTCTGTAAAATGGAGATAATGATCGTACTTACTTCATAGGATTTTTGTGAGGATGAAATGAGGTTTTAAAGTAAAGTGCTTCCAACAGTGCCTGGCAGCAGTCAGCTCTCTGTGGCATCAGCCGTTACTCTTCGCGTTACTGAGCAGTGGTGATGGGAGAGGGCCTCCAGGGGTCAAGTATCTTCCTAAGTGCACCAGCTGGAGTATCGGATTCCACTGAAATACTCTTTGGAGAAGAGAGAAAAAGGTGAGCTGGAGTTGTGGGCAGACCCGTCTTCCTGTGTTGCTTGATTGCCCCGAATGGGGCCCCCTGTGCACTGACTCACGCCCTCCCTCTAATGCTGAGTTTGCACATGTTCTGCCCCCCGATCCATTATTGTCGCAGTGGGGATTTAGAATCCAAGCTGGCACCGAGAGAGTGGCTGGTCCCCAGTGGGGTTGACGGCAGCGCAGTGCTGGGGCGGACAGCAGTGTGGGCTGTGGGGCGAGGTGGTGTGTGGGCTCCGCGGAGGCCCCAGAGACTCAGGGGAGATCAAGACGGTGGGAGCAGCTGGGCAGCAGAAAGTGGGCTTATATTCTGAGCTCGTTTTTTTCCTGGTCTGGAAAGACGTTGTCACCCGTTGAAAGATGGCCATCTATTCTGAGAAGGAGGAGAGTGTTTATGTGAGTTGAACAGGCCCCTTTGCAAGTCTCCTCCGGCATTTTCCTCGGCGTGTGTCCTGTCTCTTCACTTGGATTAAAGCCTTCTGTGTGCTTGGTGTCTCCGTACATGTGACATTGCATGAGTGTGACTTATTTCTGGGCTAAGTGACAAGAGGATAGGCAGCAGGCAGAAGAGAGAACTGAGGGAAACATGGAGAGAGAAGGTCCGTGTGTGTGGAACTGTGGTGACCCTGTGGACTGGATTTGTCCCACTTTGGCTCCTCCTCTGCTTGGCCTGGCAGGGCCCTGGGAACTCCAGCCTGCAGCCGCACGGCAGGTGGGACAGCCACCAGGACCGAGATGGGCTCCCGGGAGTGCCCCATCCCACGGGATACCCCTGCCCCTTCCAGGCTCCTCGCCTGCATCCTCAGCTGCAGTGGCCTCAGCTGCTTATAAATTACGAGAAATGGTTATTCCAAGCCAAGCCACCATGTTCTTACAGAAAAGTAAGGTATCCTATGTGAAATAAGTGAACTTACCGTTGCCATCAACCTTTCAATATCATAACGGGATGTTTTCTTTCCAACAGTATCGTGCTTACCGTGGAGCGTTTAAACCTGTCCTGGAGGAGAACGGGACCACAGGAGAAGCCGAAGACCTCCGAGCTCTGCGCTTTCTGTCTGTCATCTCAATCGTGGACCCTTGGATTTTCATCATTTTCAGAACAGCGGTATTTCGGATGTTTTTTCACAAGATTTTCATTAGGCCTCTTATGTATAGAAATTGGCACAGCAATTCCTGCCGAACTAACACGGAATCCAGTCTGTGACAGGTTTTATCCTTTCTGGTAAGATGTGGAATATATCACATTTCGTGTCAAAGAACTATGACAAAAAAATCCTACAATTTAAATCCTTAAAAGTTATTTCCCACAGCAAAACCTCTAAATGTGTTTTCAAAAGTGTTTGATGTAACAGCTTGTTGTCACTCTATGTTCATGATCCCATTCAATGGATTTTTTTCATTTTGAGTTATTAACAGCAACTACAATTTCATGTATTATAAATAATGTTACAAGTCTTAAAGTGATAATGTTAATTGTTCCAGTGTTTGTATTTGGTGCCCCTAATTTTGTAGAGGGGTCTTTATTCAAATCCAGTGGAAATAGCACTGTTTACAGTTATGTGATAGGTGTTAAAATTTCTTACCCTATTCATTTCTAGAGAAACCTGATTTGTTTACTTTGTATCCTAATTACCCCTATTTAATTCTCTTCTTTGCCACCTGCTCCAAGTATAGCGCAAATTATAGATGCTGCTCAGAGGAGTGAGGTGGGAAGTATAACCGGGGGGCGTGTGGAGGGCAAAGGCATAAGGAAGCAGACACAGGTGAGATGGGACTGTGCGTGGAGGCAGAGATGTCAGTCGAAATCAAAATTCGGGAGCGAGTTACTAGGTATTGGCTCAGTTTGTGGAGCCCCATTCGATAGGTTTATCGTATTGATTGATGGATGCTTCGGGGACGGATTATGCTTCTTTGAAGAAAGTGATGCCTGACTTGCCAGAGAGCCGTGTTTGTGCGTTTGTCTGTGTGAAGCAGCGGGCGTTCCACATGGTGAGGAACCCACCCAGGACTTGCTCACCTCCGCTGAGACTGGTGGCAATGACTCCACCTGTTAACAGCCGCAGTAGGCTCCTCGGCTCCTCGTGGAGCCAGTAAGATCTTACTGCGGTTCCTGAGAGCTGCGCCTTCAAAAGTGGAGCAGGATGTGGCTCAGATGGAGCACAACCGATCACTTTATTGTACCTTTAAATGTTTACAAAGGTGAGCAACACTATGACCAGAGGGGAAGAGTGTGGCAAATGCACCTGCAGCTAATGAACCAGCCCAGAGACTGAACTCAGCTGCAGGTGAGATCTTTCCCCTGAGGCAGAAGCACAGGTAGGGGGTGAGCGTGCATCTCGGCACCTCTGGAGCCCCTTCGTACCGGACACACCAGACTCTCTGCTGGAGAGTATCTGCACCGAATAGTCCCGGGCCCCCCGCTCAGCTGTGCCTCCCAAAGGCGAGCGTGGTTGCCTTACTTCCAGCTTGGCAGAAACCCTGCTTTTCACCTCTGGTTTGTCTCAGAGATGGTATTAACCTGGATATATGTGTATTTTTTTAGAGCAAAACTGTGAAGTGGCTGAATTAGGAATTCATGAATTATAATTGAGAGTATGATGTGATGGAAAACGCAATTATTTTCAAGGTTTACCTTGGTTTGTGTTTTCTGTGTGAGTGCATCTGTGTTTACTGTCAGAGGACGTGCAGCTTTGTGTTCTCCTTTGGGAACATGTGTTACAGTAACTGTACAGGTATTTTGAAAAGTTCCAGATGATTCAATAAACATAATTTTATAATATTTTGCAGAGAAAATTACTTTTCCACAAATGAAACCAAAGGGTTTAGTTTTCTCTTTTGAGTAAACAGTTGCCAGGAGTCTTTCATCCTCTAGCAGTGTAACTGTGTGGATTTTTACATGCTGCTCTGTTAGCAATCACATTAAACAAGTTTGCAGGATTAATCCACGAACTTAGTTATCCTTTCTGCTTTATACAAAATGTAGACAGACCATCCTGATGAAATCCATGTCAAGTTAGAAGTCAGCTCTTCAGTGATCTTCTTGATTTCCTCATTAGTTCATTAAATGAGTCGCTTGACACAGACTTTGTGCCAGGCAGCTGGCTAGGTGCCGAGGAGGAGAACTTAGGACTCGGTACTGGCCTGGGAGCTGCTGCTCGTCCAGTGGGGGCTACGGGCACGTCGAGTTACAGGCAAGCGCACAGTATCAGGACTAAACGTGCACACAGTCTGATTCGAGGAGGAGGCCTGACCAGGGTGATGTGCAGGGCTGTCAGAACTTCACAGTGACCAGGTGTTGGGAATGACTCCAGTTGAAAACTGGACCAAGGACACAAAGGGATGCCTGACATAAGAGGAAATCCGTATGGTTAATAATGTAGAAAAATGTCCAGCGTAATCAAAGAAATGCAAATTAAAATCAAATTATCGAGGGCCACATGCAAAAAATCATGACTTTCAATAGCAGAGCAACTGTTATTACATAAGAGGAACGTTCATGCTCCCCTGGCGAGTTCGTAAATTTGTTCACCTTTTCTCGAGAGCAACCTCACAGTGTGTATCAAGAACCTAAAAGTGTTCCTTTCTACTGGTCCAGTAATTCCATCTAGAATCCTCTCCTAGAAAATAGTCAGAGGGCTGTCATAGTTGTGTGCAAAACTCTTCTTTGTAGCATTATTTGTAATAGAAAAAAATAGAAAATAGAAAAATGAAAAAAATGATCATCTAAATGATCAAAACAAGGGTTAAACAAACTCTTCAGATATAATATACACACGTGCACAAACTTGTACAAAAATTATGCAGCCTTTATATAAAGATGTTTTCAAATAATTTATAACAGTTGAGAAGAAAGCTTACAATGTAAGACTAAGTGAAAAAAGGAGGACACAAGCTATTTTAAGATATAATCCATGAATATATGTGCATAGAAAATACCCTGAGAAAATGAATCAAAGAACCAAAGCGTGAACCAAAGTTTCCTTTTTTTTTTGGTGAAGAAGAGTGGCCCTGAGCTAACATCTGTGCCCATCTTCCTCAATTTTATGTGGGATGCTGCCACAGCATAGCTTGATGAGCACTGTGTAGGTCCACACTCGGGATCTGACCCCACAAACGCCAGGCCACTGAAGTGTGCAAACCCAACCACTATGCCACTGGGCCAGCCCCCACAGTTACCTTTTTATGTGGACTTTTTCCTCCATAATTCTTTGTATTTTCCAAGTTCAAAAATAAGTCCATATTTCTTTTACATGAAATAATTTTCTAAAAAGAATGAATAGAAACGGACCGAGAAAACAAGGGGAAAAGGCGTGAAGGAAAAACTCTCTGGTGTGAAGGAATAGCATGTGCAAAGCCACCCAGAAGTAAGGGAGCGTGGCCTGCTGGGCTGAATGCGTGGCTCCACCGACAGAAGCTCTGGGAGCAGGAGGAAAGGCAGCAGGAAAAGAAGCTGGAAGGAGAGGCAGGTTTCAGATCCCGAGGGCTGGAGGGCTGCAGCTCCGAGGCCCCAACACTCGCTGCAGACTTTGGAGCCAGGGTGCAGTGGGAGTGGAGCCGAGGAGGATCGTGCTGGTGGCACGGGCCGTGGATGGGCAGGTGGGGCGGGCATGGGTTCGGTGGTTCCTGAGCTCTGCATCCGCTTGTGTGGTCTGTGCACGAGACCAGGGCGCTGGTTAAGGAGGTGAGCGGGACTGGAGTACAGCCTGGGTCTGCTTGCCCTGCTGCAGGCAGTGTCAGCTCAGAGAAAGGGCCCCGTATTGGATTTGCCTACTTGGAGGGAGGGCCACGAAGACTCCACATACACAGGGGAGTGCCCTCCTGCCAGGAGGCACGAGGGGGAGCTGAGTTCAAGCGGTGGTGGGGAGACGAACCGCGCAGGGAGGCAGACCGAACAGGGAGGATTCCAGCTCATGACAGTCTTGCCTGTTCTTCGAGTTGCAAATATTTGACCACTTTCTGCTTTTTACAAGGTTCGTTACGCTCAGGAACAAGTTAGGACAGGGAAACATTCTGAAAAAGTCTCTTCTTTTCCATTTTTTTCCCTTACTTTCCCCGTGCATCTGGACAGAAGGCTGCAGCCACTGACTCCAGTGAAGTCTCAGGGTTATCTGTGGATTGTACTTATATACTACCCAGCCAGGTTAATAAAGGGCCAACAACTAGGACTGTTAATTTCATTCCAGAAGTCCATCAAAGGCTGACTGAAGTGGATATTCCTGAGACTTTAGTGGGGAGAAGGGACCCCACAAACCCTAAGCACATGGACAACCCCAGACACTCACGAGCCATGCAGGCTTCTTGCTCATTTATGAAGATCTCGTGCTGTGGGCCAGGGCTTCTCAAAGTGTGGTCCTGGACCAGCAGCGTCAGCATCACCCGGAGCTGTTGGGAATCCATGTTCTCCACCCTGCGCCAGGCCCCCTGATCGGAATCTCTGGGGTGGGCCCAGCGAGCTGTGCTTCAACACGCCCACCAGTGATTCCCACACACATTCAAGTCTGAGAACCACTGGTCCTCGCAAAAAGAAAAGAAAAATCCGCACAAAAGACAAGAAAATGTGCTAAGGACTCCCTTCCTCACGTTTCTCTGACCTCTGGTTCCCAGATCTTTCAGTGGCGGGTAATCGCTCCCAACTGACTCGGATAGCGTTTTGTGTGAGGCGTCCAGGCACACAGGCAGCCGCCGGGCCTTTGCTTGTGCTGAGTGCTGGTGGCAGCAGTAGCTGAGGCCCCCGGGGTAAAGAGGCCTCAGATGTGCAGCTTCGCAACCGCGCAGACCTTCTGGGCCTAGGCCTGGCAGCGGTTCTGCTGTGAAAGAAAACCAGCTAACGGGTGTCGTTCCCGGAAACGTTCTCAGAGGCTGCATCTGCAGGTGAGCTCTCATCAGGGGTTTGCAATGTTTTTAGCTCTCTGTGGAATAGACCTCTCTGCTAAAATATGTAAAGCTGTTGTTAAACTTCTGTAATTTGATCTCCTTGTGTATTTTCAGAAATAGATGTTTCATCTTCCTTTCCAGGCTTTAAAAGATTTGAGGACTAGATGGTCACCTGTTTTTCTCTTTTTTCTCCCAATGACTAACATGCACTGTGGAAGGACTATATCACAGATATATACTAAGTAGGAGGTGCTCACTCCTGTGATCTCCAAAACATAAGTGTGTTCGATAAGAGGCCGCTGAAGCTGGGTCAAAGATCCCTCTGTATCTGGGGCATGTTCTTGCTCCAGCACCTGAGGACTTTTCTCTTAGGCCGTCCAAAGGGGAGCATAATAACTGCAAGAGAAAATATTTTTGCTCCATATTTTCCCACTGTCATGGACATTATGGAGATCAATGTGTTTCACTTTTATCCAAGAAATAGCAACTCATCATTAATAAAATCAACACTATAAAAACACTTGTTTAATAGGCGCTTTTATCACTGTAAGAACAACTCCTCTTACTGTAGTGTTTTGTGCGTTCTCGTAATTCCTCTCGTGAGTGAGACTGGAATGGCTGGTCGGGGTCGCCCCAGTTCGGCCTCGTAGAGGAAAGCTGAGCTCACAGGTTAGGGATGCTGTGAGAGCCTCCTCAGGAAGACGCACAGTGGCCTCCAGCAGGTCACTGAGGCTCAGTGAGAGGGACCCGCACCCGGTGTAGGACGACACTGCGGGCACAGAAGACGGATAGCGTTTCACACGCGAGCCCCATACTTGTCACAAGGACTGAATCTCTGGCTGCTAGACATCACCTCATGATACAGCTGCTTTGTGCGAGTGAAACTCTGTATCCTGCGATGTTTGTTGAATAGTGGTCCACGATTCTCCAAAGGAACAAAGCAGGAGCTGGCTGGGGGGTGATGTCGCTGAAGGGGCAGCTCCTGAAAGAGCCTGCTGGTCTTCCTGCCCGGTGTGACCTCGTCCCCTCAGGTGTGAGCTCACCTGGGGACTTGCTTCTCAGGAGTGGAATGCAGCAAAGACGTCTAGACTAGGTAACAGGAGAGACTGTGGCTGTGTCCCAGGTGCTTGGTCTGATGGAAGCCAGCTGCCGTGCTGGGAGAGGCTCGAGGGGCAAAAACCGAGGGAGGTACCTAGCCAACAGCCCCCAACAGTCCCCAACAGCAACAGCCCGCGGGGAGCCAAGCCCTCCAACAACCACGTGAGCCTTCTGGAAGTGGAGCCTTCCAGGTCCAGCGGTAAGGTGGCTGCCGCCCCAGCCAATGCGCGACTGCAGACTTACAGATGCCCAGGACCCGGCTACGCGGCACCCGGACTCATGAACCACAGAAACCGTGAGATAAGAAATATTGTTTTAAGCTGCTAAATTTTGGGGTAGTTTCTTCTGCAGTCATAGATAACTAACACAATCATTACTATTAAATTAAGGGATATACAAATTATATATAAATCTATAGCATGTTTTATTGATAAATATGACAATGCAATAGCTAGAAACCTTGACTGTATACCGGCTGCAAGGAAGATGTCAGCACATGTGAGAAAGCAGAGACGGAACAGTTTATCTTCCCGATTAGGAAACACATTTTTATTTAAGTTGAAACCAAAAAAATCTCTCTAATTACTTAGAAATTTTTCTTCTTTTTGTATATATCATGTATACTAAATAGTGCATAAAACATGCATACACAGTTTAAATAGTTGTCTCAAAGTGAATATCCATGTAGACACCGTGCAGGGGGAGGAACAAAACATGGCCAGTACCAGAAGCCCTGTGCCTCCTCCCTCCACTGGAAGGAGACACCACGCTGACATTTGGGATGACTGTGTCTTTGCTTTTCTTTATTTTACCGCCTGCGTGCATCGTAATATATGTACTCTTTTTTTTTCTTATGGTAACATTGGTTTATAACGTTATATAAATTTTGGGTGTACATCATTATATTTCGATTTCTGTGTAGATTGAATGATATTCACCACCCAGAGACGAATTACAATCCATCACCACACACATGTGCCAAATCACCCTTTTCACCCTCCTCCCTCCCTCCTTCCCCTCTGGTAACCACCAGTGCAATCTGCGTCTCTATGTGTTTGTCATTGTTTGTATCTTCTATTTAGGAGTGAGATCATATGGTATTTGACTTTCTCCCTCTGACTTATTTCATTTAGCATAATACCCTCAAGGTCCATCCATGTTGTCACAAATGGCCAGATTTCATCGTTTCTTATGGCTGAGTAGTATTCCATTGTGTATAAATACCACATCTTCTTTATCCATTCGTCCCTTGATGGCCACCTAGGTTGCTCCCAAGTCTTGGCTATTGTGAATAAGGCTGCAATGAACACAGGGGTGCATGTATCTTTATGCATTTGTGTTTTCAAGTTCTTTGGATAAATACCCAGCAGTGGAATAGCTGGATCGTATGGTAGATCTATTCTTAATTTTCTGAGGAATCTCCATACTGTTTTCCATAGTGGCTGTACCGGTTTGCACTCCCACCAGCAGTATGTGAGGGCTCCCTTCTCCACATCCTCTCCAACACTTGTTGTTTCCTGTCTTGTTAATTATAGCCATTCTGGCAGACGTAAGGTGATATCTCATTGTAGTTTTGATTTGCATTTCCCTAATAATTAGTGATGTTGAACATCTTTTCATGTACCTGTTGGCCATGTGTATATCTTCTTTGGAGAAGTGTCTGTTCAGATCTTTTGCCCATTTTTTAATTGGGTTGTTGAGTTCTTTGTATATTTTGGATATTAACCCCTTATCAGATGTATGGTTTGCAAATATCTTCTCCCAATTGTTAGGTTGTCTTTTTGTTTGTTGATGGTTTCCTTTGCTATGCAGAAGCTTTTTAGTTTGATGTAGACCCATTTGTTTATTTTTTCTATTGTTTCCCTTGCCTGGTCAGACATGGTATTTGAAAATATGTTGCTAAGACCACTGTCAAAGAGCATACTGCCTATGTTTTCTTCTAGAAGTTTCATGGTTTCAGGTCTTACATTCAAGTCTTTAATCCATTTTGAGTTAATTTTTGTGCATGGTGTAAGGTAATGGTCTACTTTCATTTTGTCTGTGGCTGTCCGGTTTTCCCAACACCATTTATTGAAGAGACTCTCCTTTCTCCATTGTATGCTCTTGGCTCCCTTGTCGAATATTAGCTGTCCATAGATGTGTGGGTTTATTTCTGGGCTCTTGATTCTGTTCCATTGATTCGTGTGTCTGTTTTTGTGCCAGTACCATGCTGTGTTGGTTACTATAGCTTTGTAGTATATTTTTAAATTAGGGAGTATGATACCTCCAGCTTTGTTCTTTTTTCTCAGGATTCCTTTGGCTTCTCAGGATCTTTTGTTGTTTCATATAAATTGTAGGATTCTTTGTTCTATTTCTGTGAAAAGTTTCATTGGCACTTCGATAAGGATTGCATTGAATCTGTAGATTGCTTTAGGTAGTGTAGACATTTTAACTATGTTAAATCTTCCAATCCAAGAGCATGGAATATCATTCCATTTCTTTGTATCTTCTTCAATTTCTTTCAGCAATGTTTTATAGTTTTCAATGTACAGGTCTTTCACCTCTTTGATTAAATTTGTTCCTAGGTCTTTTATTCATTTTGTTGCAATTGTAAGTGGGATTGTATTCTTAACATCTCTTTCTGCTACTTCGTTGTTAGTGTATAGAAATATAACTGATTTTTGTATTGTGATTTTGTGTCTTGCAACTTTACTGTATTCATTTATTATTTCTAAAAGTTTTTGGTGGATTCTTTAGAGTTTTCTATATAAAATCATGTCATCTGCAAAAAGTGACAGTTTCACTTCTTCCTTTCCAATTTGGATCCCTTTCGTTTCTTTTTCTTGCCTGATTGCTCTGACTAGGACTTCCAATACTGTGTTAAATAAAGAGTGGCGAAAGTGGGCATCCTTGTCGTGTTCCTGTTCTTAGAGGGATAGCTTTCAGTTTTTCTCCATTGAGAATGGTATTAGCTGTGGGTCACATATGGCCTTTATTATGTTGAGGTACTTTCCTTCTATCCCCATTTTATTCAGAATTTTTATCATGAATGGATGCTGTATCTTGTCAAATGCTTTCTCTGCATCTATTGAGATGATTATGTGATTTTTACTCTTCATTTTGTTAATGTGGTGGATCGTGTTGATTCATTGGCAGTTGTTGAACCATCCCTGCATCCCTGGAGTAAATCCCACTTGATCATGGTGTATGATCTTTTTAACATATTGTTGTATTTAATTTGCTAGTATTTTATCGAGGATTTTGCATCAGTATTCATCAGTGATATTGGCCTGTAATTTTCTTTTTTGTGTTGTCCTTGTCTGGTTTTCGTATCAAAGTAATGTTGGATTCATAGAATGAATTAGGAAGCTTCCCCTCCTCTTCAATTTTTTGGAAGAGTTTGAGAAGGATAGGTGTTAAGTCTTCTTTGAAGGTTTGGTAGAATTCACCAGAGAAACCGTCTGGTCCTGGACTTTTATTTTTTGGGAGGTTTTTGATTACTGTTTCAATCTCTTTACTGGTGATTGGTCTATTCAAATTCTCTATTTCTTCTTGATTCAGTTTTGGAAGGTTGTATGATCCTAAGAATTTATCCATTTCTTCTACATTATCCAATTTGTTGGCATTTAGCTTTTTGTAGTATTCTCATAATCTTCTTATTTCTGAGGTGTCCATTGTAATTTCTCCTCTTACATTGCCAATTTTATTTATTCAAGCCTTCCCTTTTTTGGTGGGTCTAGCTAAAGGTTTGTCAATTTTGTTTCTCTTTTCAAAGAACCAGCTCAGTTTCCTTGATTTTTTAATTGTTTTTTAAGTTTCTATTTCATTTATGTTCACCCTATTTTTATTATTTCCTTCCTTCTACTGATTTTGAGATTTGTTCTTTGTTTCCCAGTTCCTTTAGGTGCGCTGTGAGATTGTTTGAGATTTTTCTTGTTTGTTGAGGTAGGCCTGAATTGCTATAAACTTTGCTCTTAGACTGCTTTTGCTGTATCCTATAAATTTTGGCATGTTGTATTTTCATTTTCCTTTGTCTCCAGGTATTTTTTTATTTCTCCTTTGATTTCTTCATTGACCCAATTGTTGTTCAGTAGCATTTTATTTAATCTCCACATATTTGTGTCTTTTCCAGTTTTCTTCCTGTAGTTGATTTCTAGTTTCATACCATTGTGGTCAGAAAAAATGCATGGTATTATTTTGATCTTCTTAAATTTATTGAGACTTCTTGTATGGTCTAATATGTGATCTATCCTGGAGAATGTTGCATGTGCACTTGAAAATAATGTGTATTCTTCAGTTTTGGGGTGGAGTGTTCTTTATATACTACTAAGTCCATATGGTCTAATGTGTCATTTAAGGCCAATGTTTCCTTATTGATCTTCTGTTTGGATGATCTATCCATTGGTGTAAGTGGAGTGTTAAAGTCTCCACTATTATTGTGTTACTATTTCTCCTTTTATGTCTGTTAATATTTAAGTGCTCCCATGTTGGGTGCATAGATATTTTACAAGTGTTATGTCTTTTTGTTGGATTGTTCCCTTTATCATTATGTAGTGCCGTTCTTTGTCTCTTGCCACAGTTTTTGTTTTAAAGTCTATTTTGTCTGATATAAGTATTGCTACCCCAGCTTTCTTTTCTTTGCCATTTGCATGGACTATCTTTTTCCATCCCTTCACTTTCATTTTGTGAGTGTCTTTAGGTCTGAAGTGTGTCTCTTGTATGCAGCATATGTATGGGTCTTGTTTTTTTATCCAATCAGCTACCCTGTGCCTTTTGATTGGAGCATTTAGTCCATTGACATTTAAAGTAGCTATTGATAAGGATGTACTTACGGTCATTTTGTGCTTTTTTTTTCTGGGTATTTTACTAGTCCTTCATTGTTCCTTTCTTCTTCTCCTGCTCTCTTGCCTTGTGGGTTGATGGCTTTCTTTAGTATTATGTTTGGGTTCCTTTCTCTTATTATTTTGTGTATTTATTATAGGTTTCTGGTTTCTGATTATGATGAGGTCCATATTTAATAACCTACGTCCATAATGATCTATATTTAGCTGATAGTCTCTTTAGTTTGACCTCTTGCTAAAAGCTCTACTCTTTTACTCCTTTCCTCCCACATTTTATGTTTTTGATATATTTAACCTCTTTTTTGTGAGTGTGTATTCATTACCCTCTTATCATGGAAATAGGTAATTTTAGTACTTTCGTCTTTTAACTCTTTGTCATGTCAGCTTCATAAGTGGTTGATCTGCTACCTTTATTGTGTATTTGCCCTCACCAGTGATTTTGTTGTTTTTTTGGTAATTTTCTTATTCCTATTTGTGGTCTTCCCTTTCCCACTTAAATAAGTCCCTTTAGCATTTCTTGTAAAGCTGGTTTCTTGGTGAGAAACTCCTTTAGTTTTTGCTTGTCTTGGAAACTCTTTATCTCTCCTTCCATTCTGATGATAACCTTGCCAGGTAAAGTATTCTTGGTTGTAAATTTCTACCTTTCAGCACTTTAAATATATCGCACCACTCCCTTCTAGCCTGTAAGGTTTCTGATAAGTCAGTTGATAACCTTATGGGGTTTCCCGTGTATGTAACTTGTTGCCTTTCTCTTGCAGCTTTTAAGGACTCTTTGTTTATCTTTAATTCTTGATATTTTCATTATAATGTGTATTGGTGTGGGTCTCTTCAGGTTTATCTTGTTTGGTGCTCTCTGGGCTTTCTGTACCTGGGTGTCTGTTTCCTTCCTTAGATTAGGAAAGTTTTCAGCTATTATTTCTTCAAATAGATTCTCTGCCCCTTTGTCTCTCTCTTCTCCTTCTGGGACACCTATAATATGGATGTTAGTGCACTTGATGTTGTCCCAGAGTTCCCTTAAACTCTCCTTGTTCTTTTTAATTCTTTTTTATTATCTGCTCAGCTTGGATGATTTCCTCTAGTCTTTCTTCCAGCTTGCTGATCTGTTCTTCTGTATCATCTACTCTGCTGTTGAGTCCCTCTAGTGAATTTCTCATTTCTGCTATTGTATTCTTCAGTTCTGATTGGTTCTTTTTTTATATTTTCCAGTTCTTTGTTGAAGTTCTCACTGAATTCATCCATTCTTCTCCCTAGATCAGTACACATCTGTATGACTGTTAGTTTGTACTCTTTATCAGGTAGATCGTTTATCTCCATTTCGTTCAGTTCTTTTTCTGAGGATTTGTCCTGTTCCCTTATTTGAAACATATTCCCTTGCCTCCTCATTTTGCCTCTTTATCTTAGCTTATATCTATGTATTAGGTGGGTCAGCTACATCTCGCCATCTTGGAGAGGTGGGTTTATGTAGGATATGCCTTATGAGGTCCACCAGTGTGCTTCCCTCTTGTCACCAGTTCCAAAAGTTCCAGGAGTTACTCCTGTGTGGGCTATGTGTGTCCTTCTGCTGCGGCAGGCTCACCCTTGCTGTAGGTGCCTGGGGAGGCTAGGCTGTCCCCCGGGCTGATTGGTTGTAATGCTTAGTTGCGTGTGGCTGCTATGGACCCTTTAGTCACTTTGTCGGGCATGGAGCGCCCCAGCACAGTTGGCTGCAAGGTCTAATAGCACACTTCTGTTGCAGTTTTTCTGTTAAGTGAGTAGGCCCCCAGCATAACTGTTTGCCAGGCTCTGGCCTGGAAGGCTGTTGTCAGTTCTCTCAGGATTGCAGCTGAGTGGGGCTGGCTCCCAGGCATGGGAGACCCAATTGTTTCATGCTTTGGAAGGTGGGGCCGATCCCCTATGTGGCTGTTAGAGAAGCACAAGTGAGCTGCAGCTGACAAGCCCCACCACAGGGCCACACACCCCGTCAACACAGCCTTGCCCCTTGCACACACCCTGACCACTGAAGTGGACCCACTCGCCCCACTGCAGAGGTCTCACCTCACCACCTGTGAGTGGGGTCAGTCCCAAGGGCAGGCTGCCTGCTCTGGCTGAGCTGGATTAAATTGGTGCTTTAGTGGGTTGGGAAGTCCCTTGGCTAACAGGCCAGGGGAAGAATTCCAATGGTGTCTGCCGGTGTCTGTGTCAGCACACCTGTACTTGGTCACAACAATGGCTGCTGCCAATGTCTCAGTCCTTGGAGAGGTCTCACCTCTCACCAAGATGCACCCAGAGCCTATCAGGTGAGTCTCTTTTCACCAAAGGGCTGTGCAGGTTTCTTTCTGGTGATTTTAGGTGGCTTTCCAAAGTGGGTGAATTTGTGTGTGGGCCCTTTAAGAGCTGGCCTTTATTTCTCTTATGACTGATAGCTTTTCTGGGGGTAATCCCTGTTGTTGTTAGTAGCCAGAAAAGCCAGATATTATGAGACTCTCCCCTGCTCAGCTCCCCGACTCTGCCAGGGAAGGCTGTATATTTAGGATTGCTCCTGGCCATGAAGTGCTGTGGCTCAAATGTGACTTTTTTTCTCTCCAGAAAGGAATTTTTGCCTCTTCCACTGCAGTCAGCACTGTCCTTTGTTGTGGGGGTTCTTTCAATCCAGTGTTCTATTCTCTCTCAGGGGTAATTGTTCCAGGGGTAGTTGTAAATTTGTGTCTGTGGGAGGAGGTGAGTTCAGAGTCCACCTATGCCGCCGTCTTCCCCTCAGTCCATTCATGTACTCTTTTCTTTCTTTCTCTCTAGCTCTGCAGTATGTCTCATGTCAGATTCCTCACATGCAGAGGCGAGGACAGGGACGCAGGTGCATGTGGTTTGTGGGGCTCCTGCTCTTAGGAAGAAGGTGGTGGAGGGAGCAGGACCGGGCAGGGATGGCAGCTAAGCAGGGATGAAGTCTTAGCTTCAGCCTGGCCCCAAAGGGGCTCTGGAACATGTCAGTAAGAGGTCTTCAGCCCAGGTATACTGAGGGTGCCCTTTAGGCCAAGGGCAATGCCCAGAGAAGGGGCCAGCTGTGAGCCATTAGCAATCAGTGCTTAGAGGACCTGAGGGGCAGATGCACTGGCCCGGAAAAGGGGATCTGGACAGATCCATGACATGTTATGTTTGAGACTTACCCTCACTGTGTGTGTAGCTGCAGTTCGTACATTTTTACCATTAAGAGTATTCTACTGCATGAATATATCATGATGTCAGTGAACATTTGGGTTGTTTCCAGATTTGCCTATTACAGATAATGCTGCCTTGACTTTTCTCATCATGTATTTGTTGAATATGCAAAAGAGCATGTCTAAGGCACATACCTGTAGTGGAGTGGCAGGATTGTAGGGTGTATACCTCTTCGATTTTGCTATATTATAAAAATTGTTTTCCAGTTTACACTCCCACCAGTATTGTTTGGTATCTCCCATTGCTCCACATCTTTGCTGACACTTGCATTTTTGGACTTTTTATTTTAGCCATTCTGGGAAGGTTATAATGGTATTCCACTGAGGTTTTAATGTGTTTTCCTTCTAAATAATAATGAGGTTGCACACCTTTTCACACATTTATTGGCTGTTTGGAAATTCCCTTTTTATAAAGCTTCTGTTCAAGTCTTTGCCCAGATTTTTCTTATCAGGTCTGTCTTTTCTCATTGATTTGTAGATGTCCTACCTACTGCCTCTTTCTCAGTTATGTGTGTTGCAAAAATCTTTTCCTGTTCTGTAATCTGTCTCTTTCAGGTGACTTTTAATGAATAGACTTTTTATTTTATTAGAACCTAATTTATTAAGCTTTTCTTTCATGTTTAAGGTTTTTATTTCTTTTTGAGAACTTTTCCTAACCTGGAATAGTGAAACATTTTTTCTATATTATTTTATAAAAGTCTTTATTGTTTTACCTTTCACTTTGGGGTTTTAATCACCTGTAATTTATTTTGTGTATGGTGTGATATAGATAGCCAATTTTGTATTTTTACCATATAGATATCAATTATCTCCAACTGAACTTTTTATTGAAAAGTTCATCCTTTCCCCATTGATGTTAAATATCCTTAAATGTCACATATCAAGTTTCCAAATTTGTATGTCTGTATGTCTGTTTCTAGTCTCAGTTCCTGTAGTTTTACAATACCTGGTCCTGCCTCCTCCTCCTTTTTAAAGTGGGCCCTGCTAATCTTAGTGCTTTGTGTTTCTATATGAATTTTAAGTAAGCTTGACAAATTCCACCAAAAACAAACAAAAACCTGCTGGAATTTTTATTGAGATTGTACTGGATCTATTGATAAAATTGGTATTTCTCTCAATTTACTTATAGCTACCTTAATGTCTCTTTATATAGAGGTTTCAAATTTTTATTGATGTATAATATACATACAGAAAAAGTATACAAATTTTAAGTAGACAGTGGAATGAATTTTCAAAAAGTAAACATGCCTAAGTAATCAGCACCCAAATCAGGAAACAGAATCCACCAGAATCCCAGACCATTTTAGCTGCTCACCTCGCCCACGAGGTAACCACTTTGTTGACTTCTAACATCATATAATTTTGTCTGCTTTTGAACTTTATGTAGTCGCCCTGTGTGTCCTTGGCTCTTTTCACTCGGCATCATGCTTGTGGAGTTCACCTGTGTTGTTCAGATGGTTATGTTTTATTTATTCTCATCACTGTGGGGTGTAGTCCTCACTGAGTGAATTTACCACACAAGATTAATCCATTCTTTTGTGGATGGACATTTGAATTGTTTTTAACTAGGGCTATTGCAAATAGTAACAAGTATTCTGTATGCGTCGTTGGAGGAACATGTGCGTGCATTTCTATTAAGGACATAACTGAATGTAATTGCTCGGTCATAAGCTTCATCCTTAGTAAACACTGCCAAGCAGGCCTCCAGGATGGGTTGTGTCAGTCACACTCCTGCAGCCGTGTGTGCAAGATCCCATCGCTCCACGTGCTCATCAGTACTTCATGCTGTCTTTCTATTTCAGGTTAGCCATTCTGGGGCTGGACAGTTGTGGTTTCAACTTGCACATCCCTGATATGCACCTTTTCATATGTTTCTTGGCCTTTGGATATCCCTGTCTGTGAAGGATCTGTTCAAGCAGTTTCCCCATTTGTGAAAGGTTGTCCATCTTTTGCTTATTTATTTACAGGAGTTTCATCATCTGAATCTGTTAGGTTCTTGAGTTTGGGGGTTTGAATAGTGTGTGGCAAAATTTTGTACAGTATGGAAAGTCTAGTAAATCCAAATCTATTTTATTCCTGGAATTAAAATGAGAATTTAGATAATGAAGGACACCTGAGACCATTGTGGGCATGTGTCTGCTGGTTCTTGCTTATGGTGCCTCGTTTCCTGGTGCACCTGACTAGCTAACAGCTCAGATTCCTGAGATTCTCTGACGCCTAAGATGCCGGTGCCTCCCGTCAGTGGGATGTGAATCCACTAGCACCCAGGGTCAGTTCTGACTGCTTTAAACCAGCTCAAGGCATAAGGCTTTTGGACTGTCAGGTGAGGGATTGGGGTCACAGACTTGCCGGGGCTCCTGGGACAGGGTTTCGCTGTTCAACACCAAAGCATCTTCTTCTTACAGTCTCCTGGGGGCAGGTGTTAGAGAGTGAGAGTAGGTTTACTTCTGATTCCTTCTTAACCAGAGGAAGCAGCCCTTTGGGATCCTTTCCTTTTGGAGGAAGGTTTCCTACTGCACTCCACCTTTGCCAGAACTCAGACTGGACTTTCTGACCTTGTGGGCCCCCTGAGAGGACATGAAAAATGAAAACCAAGTTTCCTTAATTGGCAGATGTCCTCAGAGGCAAAAGCAATGTCAGTGTTCTGCTTTCCCTCTAGGTTCCAATTTTCATTTGGATTTTGTCCTGCTAAATCCTTGCTATCTTATCTTTTTCATGCTTTCCAGATTTTTGAAATTTTTACACAACATTTTTTAGTTGTTTTCAATTGTAGGATTAGTCTGAGTGGGCTCGCCTGCTATTACCCAAAATATAACTTCTTTAAAGTTTCCAGACTATAAAGCAGCTATACGAACAGGCAGGGAATCTGTTAAATAACTAAAATTGTTTATTAAATAATTAAAATGATCAGTTAACATAAAAAATGTATAGGATGTAGTCAATCCTGTAATTTAGAGGTAAATCTGTGGCAACAAGTACTTTTAATATTAAAAAAGAAAAAGGGATTACATTATTTACAGTTTTAGAAAAAGAACACAGATCCTAAGTAAAATGGGATTAAAAATGATAAAGATAAATATATGAAAGAATGAGAAAAAATAAAAGTGAACTAGAAGCTGATTCTTTGGGTGGGGAGAGGTAGGAAGAGAAACTTAAACTAATTGAGAAAATAACACAAAACAAAATTAAAGGTAAAAGAGAGATGATGCTGATAAGAATTTGCAGTGGTAGGAAGATGCTTAGCACCAGTGGTTTTCCAACTCTGCCCCCAGGGGAGCAGGCGCGTGAGAGGAGCCGGCAGCAGACCCGTCAGGAGGGCCTGCAGACCCTTCAGACAACACCAGGGATGCTCACAGCGGACTCAGCACCCAAAGCTTCTATTGAGGATTGGTCACTAGGCAGCCTCTGCCTGGAAGATTCCAAAATTCCAGACTCCTAGAACAAAAGCAGGTGTTTAGCATAAACCGAATTGCTTGCACAAATGGTCGAGGCGAGGGGCCCACGCTTATCAGGTAGGGATGGTGGGAACTCCCCAAACCCGAGTTCCCAGGCACAGGCTGGGGGCCAGCCTTGCTAGCAGGCCCTCCTAAGGGTGCAGTCCCAGGCTGGCTGTGGTCATTCTTTGTCTTCACACAAAAGTTTATAAGAAAGAAAAGCATCATTCTTAACTGGTATTCTTGTTCATCTGGAGAACACAAAGGAGTCAGCTGATAAGCTGTTGAAATGGATGAGCTTATAGATATACATGGCTTAATATATATAACACACAAGTACATAAAAATCAGTACCATTTTTACATACTAGCAGCAACTTATACAGAAACAAACAAGCCAAAAAAATAGGCCCTGTTTGCAAGAACAACTAAAACATATGATGCCTGAGAATAATCTTAACAAGATATGTAGTGATGGCATGAAGAAAAAAATACAAATATATTAAAAATATAAAAAAATACTTGAAAAAAAGTAACTGGATGGTTATTCCTTGTTAGGAAGACTGAATATGAAAATAACTGTGTCTAAATTAATATATAGGTTTAATGTAACCCCAAAATCTCTACTACTTTGAGTTCCTTCTTTAAAAGAAAAATAATTTGTTGCCTACATTGACAGAATGATCCTAAAGTTCACTTGAAGAATAAAAAGGGAAGGAAATTATGAAAAAAATTATTTGTGGGAAGATTAGTCCTATTCTGTTTTAATAGTCTTACAAAGATATGGTAATTAAAACAATGTGGTATTTGTACAAAGAATAGACTGGATCAATGAAACAGACAAGTCCAAATACAGATTTTACTACATGAATGACAAATAATGCAGCACAGATTCTTGAGGAAGAGAAAGATGAGTCAATATGTGATGTGCAAATAACTGTTTAATAATTTGGAACATGTTAATCTAGGCCCTAAGTTGTTTCTAGAGAGATAGAACATGTCGTATCTTTTTATTACTTCAGAGGGCTATTATGTGACACCTAGTCAGAGCCAAGATGCGTTTGGCTTTGAAAGAGATTTACAGTTAAATTATTATTACTGTTGTTAAATTTTAATTATTATGATACACTATATATATTATGCTACTTCTGCAAGTCCAAAAAATAGCTAAAATAGAAGGGAAGACAGGCCTGGGAAAAATATTGCAAAGAATTCATATCTTTGTTATAAAAATAAAGATGTATTAGATCTTTACGTTGAGGCCGCGGTTGTAATAGAAACTAACCTGCTGGAGCTGCGTGGACGTGGGTGAGGTACTTGCTTCTCTGAGACTCAATCTTCTTCCTCCTTTCAGGGTTGTGGCAAGGATTAAAAATATATGTAAGGCTTTTAGCACAATGTTTGACATATTATGGTTGCTGAACAAATGATAGCGTTAGTAGTGGTCATGATAGCGAGGGCTCCCTAAGTAAGAAATTATTAAGTCTGTCAATGATAAACAGAATTTTCAAAAGAGGAAATAAAACTCATAAATCTAGAAAAATGTTCAACCACCAGAAGTCAAAGAAATGCAAATCAAAATGAGATAGCATTTTTGGTCTACCAAATTATCAAAACATTTTAAAAACAGTGGTACCCAGTGCTGGGAGGCGTGCTGAAACTGATGTTTTCATGCATTACTGATGATAGGATCCTGTTATGAAGTGATGTAGAAACATGTAGTGTCATTTCAAAAATGAGCATGTTCGTTGATACAGTAACTCCACTGCTGAGGTTCAATCGTAGGACCACCTCAAACATGGAAGCACTACATCATAAAAGTGTTAAGTGTAGTTGTTGCTGGATAATTGGAAACAACCCAGCTGTCCAGCAACAGGATGAACGATTAGGATTTACTCAGTGGATGTGACTGATACTATATAGGAAATATTTGCAATGAGAGGAAAAAAAGCAGGATGCAACATTCTCTGAGTATCGTATAGCAGACAAAACTGGAAGGACATATTTCAAATTAGAAACAGGAACCATATTAAAGTGGTAAACTGGTATGATTATGGAGCATTCTATAATTTAAAAATTATAGTTAATTAAGACTACATTTTCCTGATTATTTCCAAATGGGCTCTTTCTCTTAATAACATAAAAATTTAACTTCAGAGCTGGAGACAAATGCAGACAGCTCTGATTTTTTTATATTGCTCCTCTAGAGGGAGCAAAAGTGCTTAAAATACACCATACACACAACTCGGTCTGTTACACTCAAAATAGTAAAGGATTTCAGAGCTGCAAAGAACTTCAAAGATAAACTAGTGTTTTCTTTAGTCTTTAGACAATTTCTAGCTATAAATCATTTAGTTTTCAGAATAAATGCTGCTCTTAAAAAACACAGACTTTCTCACATTGAGTATATAATCTTTTGAGTGGAAGTTCCCAATGGAGAGGAAGATGGTAAAAAGAAAAAAACAAAAGCAAGGATGCAAACTATTCTCCAAGCCCTAATATTACTGACATGGAATCATAATCTAGTGACAATCCCCTGAAACTCCAAAGAAAAGTACTGTTGGCCCATTTAATGGTTTTGTTTTGTTTTTGTTTTTGATATCCTCTTAAGGTTGGGCTCCACAGAGCACCAAGAAAAGGAAAGAATTTTCAGCTTTGATGTGTGGTTAATTTGACTGGGGGTCTATCCGGCAGGGAAATCCGATCAAGGGTCCACTGTGGGCCCTGAAACGTGCCTCTCTGGCTGTGCCGGTTGCCAAGGAGCTGGGGTTTCGCTTTGCCCAGTCCTCAGCCTACATCAGGCTCAGCCAGTCTTGAGCTCTGAGTTCACTCCAGACTTTCTTGTCTGTTTGTGGATTTAAGTGTCAAAAGCTCTAACTGAAGCGCGTAATCTCTCTCGAGTAACCCAGTTTTGCCTCAAAACTGTTTGGAACCAAGAACAAAGTGAAGAGTCATGACTTCTTCAGAGGTGTTTATTCCTCCTTCCATCTTCATATCCCTGGACAACAAAGGCAACAGAAGATGGGGGTGGTGGGAGCCTGAAGACCTTTTTCTGGTACTCGACCTGAAAGATGAAAATCTTCAGATAACATGACAAGTCCCAGTAGCTCTTCAGGCTCGTGGAAGAGCAGCAGGCAGGGCTGGTTTTCACGGGATCCAGAGGTAGAAATGGCCCACAAAACTCTTCTGCTTGGGCATGTCTTGCTCAGGAATCATTCCCTCTGTTGGGTGCAGTCTGATGGGTGAAAGAAAAGGCCAGGATGCTGGACCTCCATCCCAGCTGTGGAAGCTCTGCCCCAGTGGAGGCGCTGTCTCTGCTGCCTGCCCCCAGGGCTCCTCACCTGTCGTCTTCGCACTTTCAGGCTCCTCCTCCTCCTTCTTAGCATTCTTCTTCTTATTTAAAAGATGAGTGCATTGTAGAAATTTACACACACAGAAGAGAAACAAAACCGAAATAACACACCATATTCCTGCCACCAAAAAATTTCCATTATCAACACCTTAGTGTATGTCCTTCCAGATATTTATGTATGTGTGTGTTTTACCAAAATGACACACACTGTGCTGTTTTGTTATCTGCTCATTTTACTTAAGGTTCTCCCATTTCCGTGTGAATGCATTTTCATCTTGCCTAATGCCTACTCCGTATTCAAGGCCCACAATTTGTTCCCAAATGTCCTTTACAGGCCTTAGTCCAAACCACAACCCAACCCAGGACACACTGTGCATCTGGTGATTACGTCCCTCTGGTCTCTTGATCTAGCGCACTCTCCTTTTTTCTTTTTAATGAATCGTGCTTGTAGAAGAATCCAGCCAGCTGTCCCACTTTCTGAGTTTGTCTGCTGGCCTCTTTGTCATGCCATTCAACTTCTTCAACCCCTGAAATTTAAATCTGAAAGTTAAAAGTAAAGACTTGATGAATTCAAGTTAATTTTTATTTCAGCTAGAATTTGACATAGATGACGTTGTAGTTCATGTTGCATTTTCATCATATCAGAGAAGACACACATTAACTGGTTGCTAGGATTCACCCTGGTCAGGGCAATAAATAGTCTGAGCCTTTTATTGACCAGTTAACACCCCTTTGCAAGAGGAAAGTGGTCTCTGTGGTACTACTTGTGGTTTTATAGGAATGTCTGGTTCCCTTCAGTCATGCACCTAAATGTTTTAATAGCAACTGAACATCTTGTCTGTGTCAGTAATTTTAATAGGGGTGACAGAATGATGGCTTTCTAATTCTGTCACTCCTTCTACATTCTTGGCCAGCATTCCTCTATAAAATAGAACTTTCTCTCATCAATTGAGCCTATTTGGTGTAAGATACACTTCTTACAGGACAAATGCTTAAGTTTTTTTCTTTAGTTACCAATTGTCAAGCTAAGAAGTTGATTTACAAGCCTTCTTAAGTGGTGACTATGGGTTCCCTTTTGGCTTTCTCTTTTTTTGAGTATCTTTATGTAGACCCATGGATTTTTATAATTCGGTGTGATTGAAATCCACTAAACCATTATTCTTTTTGATGCTCAAATTGTTGCAACTTTAGGCAGTGCTGGGCTCTCTATTTTGACATTTTTTAGCTTAGATTTTACGGATAATGTTCCATCTTCTGGGTACTGTCCCAGTCCTCAATTCATGCTTAATATTTTTTGCTAATGTTCTCTGTCATTAATTTAGGCAATACTCTTTATTATATATCTGTGCATGTTTTGTGTAATATAAACAACTTTCTACCTTTTAGTTTTCGACTTACAGATCATGATCATAGAAAGTATTTCTCTCTGGCCTGCCAAATCAGTAATTTATTGTCCATTTTTCTTTTCAATTTTCAGAATTTTCTTGCTGTTGTTTCTTCCCCTATTATCTTCGTCTCCATCGAGGGGTAGGAAGGAGCCTGAGCAGGACGGGTCTTATGTGAGGAATTTAGACTTTAACTCGAAGGCGAGGGGGAGACACTGACCAGTTACAAGCAGAGGGGTACCATGCCCAGATCTCCTTTTTGGAATTATCACTCAGGCTGTAATATGGAGAATTGAACTCGAAAACCAGTCAGGAAGCTTTTAACCTGCAGTCTGTCAGGTAACCAGAGCTCAGACGGTGAGGTGGGGGGAGAGAGGTGGACTGACCAGAGAGGGAGGGGAGGAAGGGAGGGGGCGAGTCCAACACGACCTAGGTTTCTGGCCTGGGCAACTGTGTGGGCAATGATGCCATTCACTGAGACAGAGAACAAAGTCTGAGAAACCAGCTTGAGGGGTGCTCCATGCTGTGAGCTCCCCGCAGCTTGTCCTAACGTAGACAGAAATGGCCACGTGTTGCGTTTTGGTCTTTCCTGCTCTGGAGGCCATTACACACCGTTTCTACTTGAAATCACCCACATTCCTGCTTCCTCCTCTCCAGGACAGCCTCCTCACCTTTATGCAGTTCCGCCCGCCCACCTACGTCTGTGCCTCATCCGCTGACACCCCTGCAGCTTCAGGGGGAGAGGTGTGCCCACCTTTCTCCTCGGGCCCTAAATCCTTCTCTCAAAGTTCTCGAGGGCTCCGCACTGGCAATTACTGATTCTCTCTCCTGTGTCAGCTTTCTCTTCCTCTCTACAGGATGATTTCCATCTCTATGCTCTCACCCATTTTAAAAAGGGAACTCCACGACCCTTCCAGTACCACTGAATTTCTCAGCCCCACATAGCTCTCCAAATGCATTTCTGCTGTTGTCTCTGTTCCTGTGTTCCCTCTCTCACCTTTGGTTCTCTCTCCTAGCTCCTCTCGTCTCAGGTTTTTGTCCTGACCACCCCACCAAAAGAGCTCTTAGCAGGGTCCCCAATGGCGGGCCTCCTGCCAAAGTCCCTGGCCGGTTTTCTGCACCCACTGTATTAGACCTCTCAGCAGCACTGGCCCAGCCCACCATGCCCTCCTGTATTCATTCAACACTATTTACTGAGTGCCCACTCTATGCCAGGCACTGTTCTGATTTTGGGATACATCGATGAATTGAAGAGACAAAGACCCCTCCCCTCTAGGAACTGGTCTGACATTCTATCAGAGGGAGATAGTTAACAAGCAAAGAACAGGAAGCAACTAAGTTGTGTGGTGTGCGGAAAGGCAGTAAGGGCTGTGGAGAAGAGAAAACGTAGAGTTCAGCAATGCCTTGTGGAATCTCCCTTAAACACACAATTATCACCATCACAAAACACTCTGTGAGAATATTTAATATCAAATCAAATTATAGGCCATGTCTGTATATCCCCACCTAGTAAAGATGAAACACACATTCATCTGCCATCTTTCTTACGTCACGACACTTCTCCTCCTGGATCTGAGGATGCTGGAGGAAAGAAAAAGTGGGAACTCAGGAGAAGGGCGAGTGGGGATTTGTATTTCTTAGTTTGCGATGGTATGTATTGGGTCCTGGGGGCAGGAAACGGAAATCAAAAATGGAAGTGGCTGAACCTCCAGGGCAAAAGCTGACTCATTTTTCACCCCTTAAGAAAGTCGTGTCAAGTGATAGCTACTTTCTGACAGTGAAGACTCAGTCAGGAGCTCAAAGTTTAACAGCCTGGTCAAGGAGTGGAATTTTCTCTGGGTAATACTTTTTGTTCTAATCATAAAGAAAATAAAGCTACTATGTTAAGAATAGTGATTGTAATAAGTGTAGATTTCGTAGTAGGTGTAGCAAATTGTTTGCAAATGGCTTCAGCATTTCCTCCCTCCTCACACCAGCTCCCCGCATTAGGAGGGAGGGTCTATTCCCCACCCCTTGAGTCCAGACTGGCCTTGGGACTGACTTTGACTAATAGACAGTGGTGACATGATGGTGTGAAACTACCAGGACAGCTTCCACTTTCACCCTGTGGAACAGCGTGCCACCAGGGAGCAGCTCGGGCTAGCCTGCTGGAAAACGACCAGCCCTGCCAGCTGAGGCCCCTGGACCAACTGCTCCCCAGTCTAGCCACCAGATGACCTCAGCCACAAGAGCGATCCCATACAGACCAGCACAGAAAGCACCACCGGGCTGAGTCCAGTCTGACATTACTAATCATGAGACATAAAATGACCTTTTTAAACCATTAAATTTTGGAATGGTTTGTTACACAGAAATAGACAACTGATACAGTAGGTATTAAATATTTATTATTTATTAAGATGATAAAAACTCACTCATTTTAAAATTGAGCATTGATCCTTTAATAAGCCAAATTTTAATAAGTAATTTAATATTTATGAAGAAAAATAATAGTTGGGAGTATATACTGGAACTTATTTTTATATGAAAAGTTCACTAACGATGTATCTCAGTATTTATTTCTTGGAAATTAAACCCTATTATACATAGTGTTCCATGACTCACTTCACTCATAGTTGCACAACATCCTATTGAACAGGAACCTCTAATGTGTTTACATAACTCCCTTTTACTTGGCATTTAGGTTAGTTCCTACAGCAACATATAAACAATCCTGAAAGGACCTCCCTCATACTTACAACTCTGAGCATTGGTCCTTCCAGTCTCAGTTTGCTCATCTGTGAAACGACGCCTCTGACACTTCCCATGGAACTGTTAGAGAAACTAACGAGAGGATGCGTATGAAGCCACCAGCAGTTTAGCAGATCTAGCAAGCCCTTAATACACTGTAGTCTTTTCATTATTATTATCATCTGATTTTGAGCTGCATTAGGGCAAGGACCATATTAGGTTACTCAGGACCTTGCTCAGCAATAAAAGGACTGACCCCTGCTGAGTGCTAGCTGTGGTCAGGCTGAGTTTAGCCGCGACCTGTGAAGTAGGCACTGTTCTTATCCCCGTGTGACAGATGAGGAAATAGAGGCACATAGAAGCAAGATAACTCGCCTAAGAGCAGAACTAAAATTTGAATTCAAAGCAATCTGACTCCAGACCCCATGCTCTTAAAACTATACTGTGCTGCCTCAGTAAACAGATGTCTTAATGAATCATTGTTGCGTGAATAAATAAACGGATTATAGATTTCTAGAAGTGCGGTTTCTGGGTCTCAGAGCATGCACATTTTTAAGGCCCTTAATACATATTGCAACAGAAGCTATTCATTATAAAGTTTTTAAAAAACCATATAAAAAATTTATCTATAATATATTATCACAACTATGGAAACAAAAAAAGCTGCATAGAAGAAAAATTGAAGGAAACACATCCAAATGCTGAGTGGTCAATTTTGATGGATACATTCACGGGTGAGTTTTCTTCTTCCTTCTGTTTTTCCAAAGTGTCTGTGATGAGTTGTTGCTTTAAGTTGAATAACCATTGCCTTGCTTTTGTGTTACATGTGCTTTTCTCTGTCCCTGGAAGCAAATCTTTCTAAGAAAAGAGAGCGTTCATGATTATGCTGGGTTTTCATCTACCAGTCTTAAAAAGGAAGTTAGAATCCCAAGTAATTTGCCTCCTAGCATCATCAAGTGACTCATTTCATCTAACTCCTGGTGCTAATAAGCAGTGTGTGGATTTACCTTTCTGACATTTCCTGCCTGAGGACAAGAGAACTGTTGTAATCTTACAACCATTTGCAATGCACTTTTTATTGACTCAGGGATTTGCGAAGACTTTATCAAGCTGTTTGCTAAACACTCCTGTGAGGTTGTGATAAGCGACACACACATGCCAAATGAATGCAGATGTAGCTGGAGACTAATTGGACATGTTTACTATGTATTTTTTGCCCAGTACTTCCTGAAACTCCAGATCTTGCCCCAGTTTTAGCAGCAGCTGGGGCGTTCTGTGCTGACTGGTTCAGAGAAAGGACAATGCAACAGAACACAGGCATCAATTCTTGGCTTATGACTTTCGAAACACTAGGCCTAAGAAAACCCAGAGGAGACGATGAGGAGCAAAGTTGCTCCACTTCCCCCAGCTCGTTCCATAGGCTGCAGAGGAGGAAAGTGAAGTGCAAGAGAACAAGAGAGCTTAGACGTCAACACGTGGGTCTCTTAGATAATGTGGCCTGTACCCCAAATCTCAGAGAGGCTTGAGGAATCTGAGAGCATAGAAAACCCCTGCTTCGCTTCTTGGGTGGAAACAGGGCGCGCAGCAGGAGCCGAGTTCTCTCAGCCTCACACAGCGTGGAAGGACTGAGAATACTTCCCACGAGCACAGAAGCAATGATGACATGGAAGGAAAGGTGACCCGATATGCCTAGTCTTTCTTCTACCACCTCCAAGTTCTGTAAATTGTAGTTCTAGAATTTCCATTTGGTTCTTTTTTATAGTTTCCATTTCTCTACTAAGATTCTCTACCCGCCCACTCACAATTTCCCTGAATTCTTTGAACGTATCTCCAAGCTGGTTTCTATTGACTGCTCTTTTGTGGTTTTGACCATTTGACTTTTTGTTACCACCTTTATGAGAGAGGGACTTTTTGGTGATAGTTGTGTCAGAACTGGGTTAAGCAGTGACCCTAAGGGATGACAAGAATCTAATGTCACAGCAGTCACTTGAAGGGGGCAGGGCATGATTGCATTAGAAATGGTGCACAATGTGTGATGATTTCCAGTCTTCAAATAGGAAGGACAGTTGCAAAACCTGTGTGAAAAATGTAAGGATAGCATCTCCAATCTTCTTGATCAGGATCAAGCAACTGGCAAGACCATCTATTCCAAATGTAGAACTGGAAGAGAATTTATTTTTCTTTCTTTTTTTTTTTTATTTTTTAGTGGAAGATTAGCCCTGAGCTAACTGCTGCCAATTCTCCTCTTTTCTCTGAGGAAGATTGGCCCTGAGCTAACATCCATGCCCATCTTTCTCTACTTTATATGTGGGATGCCTACCACAGCATGGCTTGCCAAGCGGTGCCATGTCTGACCCCAGGATCCGAACTGGCAAACCACAGGCCACTGAAGCGGAACATGTGCACTTAACCGCTGCGCCACCAGGCCAGCCCTGGAAGGGAATTTAAACATTAGCACCTAACTCCTTGCCTTCCGCCAAGTAGAAAAGACAGTCTCCTCTAATGATTAAATATTTCTAAACAAAAAGCAGCTTCCTTGAATTTCCTAATATAAAGGTAATACATACTTACAGAAAAATCAACCAAAGCAGACAACCATAAGGAAGACAGTATTTGGGTGGCCCTGTGGCTGAGTGGTTAAGTTCCGCGCTCTGTTTCACTTGCCCAGGGTTTCGCTGGTTCAGAGCCTGGGTGCGGACATGGCACCACTCATCAAGCCATGCTGAGGCAGCGTCCCACAGAGCACAACCAGATGGACTGACAACTAGAATATACAACTATGTACTGGGGGCCTTTGGGCAGAAGAAGAAGAAGGGGAAAAAAAGAAGCTTGGCAACAGATGTTAGTCTGTAAAGATGTTAGCTCATCTTTAAAAAAAAAGATTTGAGGAACTTGACAAAGTTAGAAAAGAAAGAAGAAAGTATTACCCAGAGAAATTACCATTGAAACTGCTGTTCATCATACTTCTAGATGTTGCTCTATGCAAATAATTACGCATATAATTTTATATGAATGGAATAATATACATTATTCCAGTATGTGGTAAAGACCATTATTAATAAATGCAGATATGCATCATCCTTTTAATGACTATATTCCATTGCATAGGTATAGCAAAATTTATTAAACCAATCCTCTATGGAAGGACATTTAGTTCTAGATTCTTGCAATAATGAACATTCTTTCTGCTCCATGTGTGTGTGTGTGTGTGTGTGTCTAACATCTTTGTGTACTTGTCAGATGATGTCTCCTTGGGGCAATACATTTCTATAACATTATTTCTGGGATGAAGCATATTCGAAATTTCTAATAATGAATAAACTTTTCCCACCAGAAAGGTTGCACTCCCACCAACGGTGGCCCATTTCTATCTTTGGTCATACTGGGTATGTGCAATCTTTTCAACCTTTACCAATGTGTCAGGCAAAAAGTGACATCTGAATTGTGTTGAGTGATTTGCCAATGAATTCTGGTGTGGCACTGAGGATGGTTATCTTGTTATGTGTGCCTTTATGGCTTTAAATGGACCATGTGTGCAATATACAGGGGCCTGGGATGTAAATAAGATGGTCTGACTCCCATACTGCTAGCTTTATTGCACTAACTCTGTGTGTCTTTGGGTAAGTCAACCTTTCTATGCCTCAGTTTTGTCAAACACAAATGAAGGACTTGGAGTGGGTGTTCTTGAATGTTCCTTCCAGCCATAAGGAGGGGATGGTGGGGAACGCACTGTGCATATCGCAGCAGACACCTTCAGTTGACTAACCCATGCCAGTCCCAGCCCCTTCCTCCTTGCCTGCCTCTGCTCTAGAAGAGGCTGGAAATGCTCAATACCCTGTTTCTCAGCCTCATCTGGAGCTAAGGGGAGGCCATTTTACCAAGTTCTGGCTAATGAGATATGAAGGGAAGTCTATTGGAGTGCTTCTAGAAAACCTTTTGCTTTCCTAATGAAAGAAACAGGCACAGGAGAGAGCAAGCTCATAGTGCTGTCTCTCCCTTGCTCTCCGCCTTCAGTGCAGACTTGACACCTGGACCTGTGGGACAGTGTGGTGACTTTGTACTGTGTCACCTCAGCTATGCAGGATCCCCTTTCCAGAATCCTGCATGGTTTCAGGTTAATCTTGGCCATGAGAGAGATGTTGCATGAGATCTGGAAGGCAGATGCAAAGCAACAGCCATGGTTTCCATGCTCTGAAGGACACTGTGGGGCTCCAGGCAAGGGGGTAACTCTGGCACACTGTCACTGATCTGCTGGCACACCTTGTTGACACGAGACCACACCCAGACTCCAGCTTTTCCAAGTCCTAACCCAAGAACAGGTGCAGCTCCGTGACAGGGGCAGCTTCTCCTGCAGTACAACTGTGTTACTGAGTTTGAAGGTAATGAGAGACACATGTGGATCCAGACTGTCTTTGAGGATTCCAGTTGTTCATGAATTCCAGTTTGTCCTGGCAGGCTCCAAGTCTGTTTTTGCTCTCATGCACATCCAGCTTTCTACCCTGGCTGAACTTCTGGCTGACCTATGGTGACTTCAGCCTCAACATTCGAACCAAAGACAGCAAATAGACCTGCATAGACTCCTCCATCAGCTCCCATGATCACGTAAGGTCTAATGCAGCACTGTCCAACAGAATTTCTGTGCTGATGAAAGTGTTTTATATATGAGCTGACCAATATGATAACCACTAGTCACATGTGGCTATTGGGCACTTGAACTGTACCTAGTGCAACGGAGAAGCTAAGTTTTTATTCATTTCATTTTAATTCATTTAAATTTAAACAGCCACATGTGGCTAGTGGCTACCATATTGAACGGCACAGGTCTAGTGCCTAATAATAAATCTCTTGGGCTGGCCATGCTCCCGAATGGTTAAGTCCCCACACTCACTTATGTGGCGTAGAGCTCCCTGGTTTGGATCCTGGGTGCGGACCTACACACCACTCATCAAGCCAGCTATGGCAGCATCCCACGCAGAAGAACCACAGCGACCCACAACTCAGATATACAACTATGTACTGGGGCTTTGGGGAGAGAAAAAAAAAAAAGAGGAAGAGTGGCAACAGATGTGCACTCAGGGCCAATCTTCCTCAAGCAAAAAGAGGAAGATTGACAACAGATGTGAGCTCAGGGCCAATCTTCCTCACTAACAAAAGTGTACCTTCCAAAAAAAAAAAAGAATCTTTCATTCTTTGTCACTCATAGTGGTTCTGTTTCTCTAGTTGAATCCTCATGATACAGGCAGCACTGGTGACCACGTGGGGAAGAGCACGTAGACAGAAGGCCAGCATGTTAGGAATGACGGGCTGGAGGGGAGTCCTGGGAGGGCCACGAGCCGGCCCCACTGAACTTCTTATTTGAGAAAAATAGGCCCCCTGTGAGCGCGCCCTGTTGGGAACCCCATCACTTCCAGATCCCCAGGGCGGATTACCAGGGGGAGCCGACATACTCCTGGAGAGCAAGCTGGCTGTAGTGAGGCGCGCTCCTCAGCGGGCCATCTTCCCTTTACGCCAACATCGCGACATTTTTCCAGCCCAGTTCCGCATGCGGATCATTCCAGTCCTCCCTTCCCTGAGTGAAAAGAACCTTCCTTACAGAATGTAATTACCCACATCATCTGTCAAACCGGAATTTTTTTTGTTTTAAACATCAGCCCATTTTCAGACTCTGCAATTACGACAATAGCTGGTCAGCAACCATTTTTTGTCAGTTCCAGTCTCTGAAACTGGCCACTTACCAATAAACTTTACCAGGAATGGGTCTTCCGGACGGTTAACTGAACGTGGAAAAAATTAATGGCTAAACATTTTCTTTGAAGACTGAGCTTGAGTCCAGAGCAATGTGCAGTGGTGTCAAGCTGTGTCCGCAAACACAATTCTACAGAATTACAAGGAACGTTTCTTTTTTCCTTTTGTAAATGGTTGCTTAAACAAGTGGTTGTCACTACGATGTTGACATAGGAAAAGGCGAAATGACGGCGAGCAGATCGAGCAGTAGCGCAGCAGGCGCTGGGCGCGCGGGTCGGTCCCGGCTGGACCGGCCGCTTTCACTTCCTCCCTCACGGGTCCCGCCCTCTTCGGTATCTTCCTGAGAATGTTAAAAAAAGAAAGAGAAGACATGGGTCTTGCTGTAAGCCGTCTTTGGCGTCCGTTTTTTCCGTCGTTTCCACTTCTCACGGGTTGGGGCCTCCCCCCTTCCCTGCCGTTTGCTGAGTCGCTTTGCTCTCCGGTCGCCCCGCCCTCGGGGAACTCCGCGCAGACCCGCACCGCCCGCGCGCGCCCAGCCCTCCGCTTGAGTAAGCGCCGCCCGGCGGGGGCCAGCGGCTCCGAGCCCCGACCGCCACCCGAGGGGCCGCCTCCCGCTCCGGGCAGCTGGCGGGCGCTCCCGGGACAGCTGGACGCCGCGCGAGCCCGGCCCCGCGAGGAGGCGGAGGTGGAGGTGGAGGCGGCCCCTGGGCGCGGGCGCGGGCCGGCGGAGGAGCCTCGAGCGCCGCCCGGATGCTGCAGCCCAGCGGCCTCTCCGCGAGCGGGAGCGGCTGCAGACCGGCCGAGCCTGCCCTCCGCCCGCGCAGGGGCCCGGAAGGGGCTGCGGCTTCCATCCCTCCGGCTCTCAGACCCTCCTCCCCCCAGGTACAGGCCGGGAGAGGAGGACCCGTCTCCCTCTTGACGCCCCACCATGGGCAATGCCTCCAATAACTCCCGGCCCGGGGACTGCGAGTCTCGACAGTGGCTCCCCTCGGGCGAGAGCCCAGCCATCAGCTCCGTGATGTTCTCGGCCGGGGTGCTGGGGAACCTCATCGCGCTGGCGCTGCTGGCGCGCCGCTGGCTGGGGGACGCGGGGCGCAGCGCCGGCCGCGGGAGCTCCGTCTCCTTGTTCCACGTGCTGGTGACCGAGCTGGTGTTCACCGACCTGCTGGGGACCTGTCTCATCAGCCCCGTGGTGCTGGCTTCGTACGCGCGGAACCAGACTCTGGTGGCACTGGCGCCCGAGGGCCGCGCGTGCAACTACTTCGCCTTCGCCATGACCTTCTTCAGCCTGGCTACGATGCTCATGCTCTTCGCCATGGCCTTGGAGCGCTACCTCTCCATCGGGCACCCCTACCTGTACCAGCGCCGCGTCACGCGCCGCGGCGGCCTCGTCGTGCTGCCCGCCGTCTACGCCGCGTCCCTGCTCTTCTGCTCCCTGCCGCTGCTGGGCGACAGGCAGTACGCCCAGTACTGCCCTGGGACGTGGTGTTTCATCCGGCATGGACGCACCGCTTACCTGCAGCTCTACGCCACGCTGCTGCTGCTGCTCATCGTCGCGGTGCTCGCCTGCAACCTCAGCGTCATCCTCCACCTCGTCCGCATGCACCGCCGGGCCAGGGGAAGCTGCTGCGCGCCCGCCTTGGGCAGCGGCCCGTGCGGCCCTGGGCCGCGCAGGAGAGGCGAACGGGTGTCCATGGCGGAGGAGATGGACCACCTCATCCTCCTGGCTATTATGACCATCACCTTCGCCGTCTGCTCCTTGCCTTTCACAGTAAGTCGCTCAGTCCGCAGCCCTGCTCTGCGCAGCCTTCCCACACTTCCCCTCTCACTCCCACCCGTTTGGAAACTTGTAAACACATGTCCTGGTTTGTAAAGGTCTGTAGCCTTCCCTCTCTCACCTTCACCCCGCTTCCTTCGTGCCCTAACCCTGGCGTTTCTCAGACGGTCACACAGTCCCCCTGGGAGGGAGCCTTGGCCCTTGGCTAAGCCAGCCCTGCGCCCCGTCCGAGAGTCGGAAGCCCCTGGAGAGGGCCCCGTCCCACCAGGAACAGCCTGGCTCAAGACCTGCGGCGCGGGCAGCCCCTTCCGCCTTTGGAGGTTGTCAGCACAGCCCGACTTCCTGCCGGCTCATGCCATCCTCCTGCCTTGTCTGCTGTGTCTCCCAGGGCAAGTGTGGTACCCAACCCATAGGGGTCAGAGGGGTCCCGTGGCCAACGTTCAGAGCATTTATTATTTGCCCTAAAAGTTCAACAAACACCTAGTTTACAGGTTTCTCAATTTACATACTGGGCGTATAACTCTCTGTGGCCCTGACAATTCACAGTGTGTCCATAGTGATAATAAGAGGACAACATCGTGGCTTGGAGGAACCCTGCTAAGCTTTGGAGATCCTTCTGGAGCAGACGTTTGTATCCTGTTACAAAACATCCTCTTGATGTTACTGTCACACATGTGCAGGTGCTCTTGAGTGTACAGCTGTGCACTTTATGAGCACAAAGCCACATGCAGGAGTGGCTGGTTCATTCTCACACCTGCTGTGACCCAGCAGGCCAGAGGCTGCCCTGGGAGCTGGAGGACAGGAGCCTGGGTTCCCGGGTGGGTGCTGGCCTGGTTTGGGGCAACCCCAGCAGTTAGTTCTATGATGCTCCCTAAGGTGTAACACGGGAGCAGAGCCTGGGGTCTGTCTGAGCATGGCGGGCCTCATAGAGAGCAGTGAGAGCTAGAAGTTTTGGTAGCTTTGCTTGCTACTCTTCAAGAGAACAAGACTGACCCTGCAGGGGGTAAGCAGTCAGCAGAGACTCCCACCTGCCATAGTTTCAGAGGAAAGAGAGATGGACAGTGCCTGCCATGAGCAGGTGTGGTCTGTAAAGGCTGAAGAAGTAACTTCATCCTCCCTCCTGCCCCCTTCACTGCTTTTGATTCTCTCCGTACGTTCATCCTCGGGGTGGGAAAGGACACAGGGCCCTAAACCCTGGATATGACCTCCCCCAGATCAACGCTTTCTCAGCTGTGTTCTTTTCTCCCTGGTCCCCACTGTCCTCACACTTCTACCCTGTTCTCTGTCAGGGTATAGGCGGGTCTGAGTGCATGGGGGTAATGAGATGGAGGATGTAAAAGGTACGCTGTTATCAAATGAAGTAGGACCATGCAAGCCGCATCTCCCATTACACCCTGAGCCGGGCAGTTTGTGCAACGGGAATGCTAAGATATAGAAACCAATGTGGCTTCTATGCAGTTGTTTTCTTTTACTGGTAGAACCTTTCAATTATTTTAGGAGCTAAATCAAGTTTTTGGGGGCTGGGACTACGATGCAGAACATGTGTCTGAGAGAAAGCATTGCAAGTTCACTAAACAACTTAGAATTCAACTTGGGAGACATAAACCATTTCTGAACTGGGGAGTGCCTGCCTTGGACTGGTGTGGATGGGGATGTCAGTCCTTGGAGTTCTGTCTGTCCTCCGCGAGTGCACGTGTAAAAATATCCCCCACCCCAGCTACGTAAACAGCCTTGCGATGAGCTCGGAGGTGGCCACATACTGGTGAGGAGGGTTGTTATTCACTTTCCTAAGCCTTTAGACAAGAACAGGAGGGAGAAGGTCTCACCTTCGATTGTGACTGACCCTCTGCACAAACTGTATTTTTAAGATAAAGGCAGTGATTTTCAACAGGTTCCCGTTTTCAAGTAAATTTGCCTTTTATCCTGAATTCTATCATTGCCACATGTTGACTTTCAAATATATGTATATGTATCTCCCCTTCATTTAATATTAAGCCGGGGCAGCTCCAGAGGTGCCAAGTGCAAGAGTGGGGAGTCTGCTCAGGAGTGGGAGAGCAGGTTTTCTCTGAAGCTGTGTTTTTCTTTGAATGCCTGTTCCTGGCCTGAAGGGCCAGAGGAAGATTATGAGGGGGCTTCGGCTCCCCGAAGCTGCTGCTCAGCATGGACACTATCAGCACACGTGACCCAGGTCTGCTTCTGCAGATAGGCACGGCGAGGACTCTGAGCAGGAGAGCCTCGTGTGAACACACTCAGGAAGACGGGCGAGCTGACTTCTTGCCTTGGGGCCCAGTGACACACTTTCCAGATGACTAGGTAGCCCACTAGGCACCAAGCAGATATTGGAACCCACCTTAAATGAACCCACCTTAAATGGGAAGTATCGACGAGCCATTGACCAATTCTGTTCTGTCAGTAGATTCTTGGTCCTTGTTAGTGTCTTTTGTTTACGTAGCACTTTAAACCTTATGAAATGCTGCACTATCCTTACATAGGTAAGGAGGGCTTATCTGATGATTCAAAACTCATGGCCACTGTTTGGTGAGTTTGTTCTGCTATTTCAAAATGCCCGTTGTGTGCTCCAGGGGCACTTTCCCCCAGGTCCCTTTAGTTTACTTGGCTCACACCAAAACTGTGGTCAGAAATGGCCCGTCCAGTCTCCCACCCGAGGCAGGAATCATTTCCGCATGTCCTGACCGGGGGCACCGTGAGATTGCCTTGAGTTCTCCTGTTCCTCTAGCAGAGCACACGCAGCCCAACAGAAATACAGCATGAGCCACATATGGAAACTTAGATTTTCTAGTGGCCGCTGAACAAAAGGTTGAAAGAAACAGATGAAATTAATTTTAATCAGTAATTAATTATACTGATTAATCAGTATAATTTAATCAATATAATTTACTTAATATATCCAAAATATCATCAATTCAAAACGTAATCAATGTAAAATAATTATTAATGAGCTGTTTGAACTAATTTTCTTCCTTGTGTCCCAGAAAACACTGGCAGTTTACCCTCTCTCTGCCTATTCCTTCCTCGGGATAACAGAGCTGCTTTCTGTGCCCCTCAAAAAGGGGCCGCACCACCAGCCCAGTAAGGAGGACAGTTCACGGCTGAGTACCCGGTGGGACACCAGCTTGGTCCAGCCCTTCAGGAGCGGGGACTTGAGAAACCTGGAGCTGCTGCTGTCAGCCGTTGTCCCAGTGGGTGGGCAGGTTAGAATTACTGCTTCCTCCAAGAATGCCAGTCTAGGACTTCCAAAGTTTGGAAATGAAACTATCAAAATGCAAAATGCCAGTGCCCTGTAGTGAAGTCAAGGTCAACCTCAGACACCATTATTATCACCATCCAAATGGCTAACGTCTCTGAGTGCTAATGCTTACTGAGACTAACCTGTTATCTTCATAACCACCTGTAAAATATTCCCATTTTACAGATGAGGCAAATAACTTACCCTGGGTCCCCCAGCTGCTGAGTGTTGGAGCCAGAATTCAAAGCCAGGCAGTTAAGCACTGAGGCTGTGCTCGAAACCACCACACTCTCAGGAGAGAAAGTACTCATCTCAGGGGTAACACGAGAAGATTAATCCAAGATTTCATAAGAATTGTGATGATGGACCACCTGGCCTCTTAATTCTAACTTGTTCACTTTAAAAATAAAATGGCAAAGACCTTTCTCTCCCTGTCGGATCAAGGGCCTGAGCTGGGGCCAAGGGTGTGACCCTTTTTTCTTCTCCACAGACCTATGAATTAAAAGGCTGAGACCCATATTTTAGGAGGTCCCTCATGTAAATGCTGGTGTAAATTAAGAAATAATCAGATTACCCCTCAGATAAAATCTTCCATTGGTACACATAAAACATTTCTTATGTGATAATAAAAAGCATGTGGTGTTTAGGAAATGACATTATTTTGGCTGTCCGATATGAAATCAGCATGGGACCAACGTATTCCAAACTGTTTACCCACTAAAGGGATATTGTATAAATTAATAAATTCCTCCTTATGTTAATCAGTGCTGTCATCGTTTCACAGAGATAAATAGAAACTTTCTTCCTGAAATGGAACAGAACACAGGAAATATATCAGACCTCCATCCTTGCATAAGATGCTATTTGTGTCTTAATTTCCAACCTACACCAAGCTGCCTTCACGCAGCTTTACTAATCATTGTGGGTAGATTCTGTCCATTTTAAACTGTTCTCCACATGCCATTAGGATAAAGTGCATTTTAATTTGGTTCTAAAATTTCAAGAATGAACCATTGACTCATCCTAAAAATATCTTCATCTTTAGAAATTCTTTAGGGCTATAATTTCTAGAAAATCTGATCAGTAGAAATATGATCTTTGCAATACAGAACAAACTCAAGTAAACAGTACTGAAGTTTTCTGTTCACTCTTCGTAATCTTTATATAGAATGTAACATGAATAGGGGCTGTAAAACTGATAGGAAGTTGGTCAGTTACATACATGCAAAATATCACAACTCTAGTAGGGATGAAAAAGAAATCCCAAAATCTGTATGCATAACCACAGTGAACTTGCCTGGCAATGTGTGAGTTGATATCCAGGAGCTACTGCAAGGTCCTTTATCATTTAGGACCATTGACGATGCGTTGGGGGATTGTTGAAAAGGTTTCAACACATGACCTTTAAGAGAAGTTCCTCCATGTGTGTTTTCACTTGACATCTTTAACTTTGCCATTTGATGTTATGAAGTGGTGGTTGTGAATAAAGACGCAATTACACTGAGTTTTTAAAATTTAGAGAGTAAGAAGCATAGTCCTTTTCCCAGAAGAGAAGTTGTGCATGGTGTCTACACCCTTGGCCAAGGCGTTCTTCACTGGTGTTTCAGGTGAATACGGCCAGGTCCTCAGCTTAAAGAAAAACAGCTTTTGGGGATGGTATACTTCTTTTCTGGCATGTCAAGAGCCCATCACAATATTAAGTTAAAAAAAAAAGAAGACTAGAAGTGGTGGTGACCTCTGGAGATAGCATTTCAGGAAGGCGGTCAACACGTCTCTCCAGCTGAAGGCCTGAGACCCAGCTGATCTGCAGCTTCAGCTGCCAGGCGTCCGTGGCTTCTCCTGGCCTTTATTTTGAAGTTTCTGATCACCTCTCCCTTTCTCATTTTGAGCTCAGGTCCACTGTGCCTCAAGTTATATCACCAAGGTGTCCTACGCTTCATTTTCTTCAGAATATTTTGCTGCTTAAAACTGTTCCCCTCTAACGGAAAACTAGGCTTAAGAATTCTGCAGTTGGGACACACATGTGGTGGGAGGGGCGAGGGTTAGGGAAAGTGGTTCCCCAGAGGCTGAAACACCCTCTCTGTCAGGCTTCCTAATGCACTCCATGGACAGTGCATGGGCCACTTCGAAGCCATTTGCAAAGTTTTGCGTTGATCTGAGTTCTGAGTAGATGGTTCATTGTGTCCATCATTTTCCTGAAGGGTTAAGAGCCACCCCCTGGAGTCTACAGGCCAGAGCTCTAAGCCCTGGCGCTGGCTCTCTGTTGTGGCCAGTTCTGGGGTCACCTGAAGCAGAGGGGGCACGCTCTTTCGTGCTGGAGCCGTATGCATGCGCCAGTGTTTGCTTCTGCAGGGAAGTTGGCTTCTGTTCCCTCCACCACAAAGCACCTGTGATTTGGGGAAATGGGATTCCTTAAAACATTGTATACCTGGGGAATAATTTCCCCGAGAGAGTTTTTGAAGGAATGGGTCATGCAGCGCCCATAGCCGGGGCGCCCCAGTGCCTTTCACGAGGCGGATGGACATGGAGCGACCTCCCTGCGGTGCCGCTGCGGGAAGTGTGGAGAAAGAAAGGCCCCGAAGAAAGTCACGCAGCTACTTAGATATAGTCATGGTTCTAAATCTAAACAGGAACAGTGATACCCATAACCCTTGTGACACCTTTGAAAAGAAGTCCCCTCCGAGCCCTAACTCGGGCCGTGACGGTGAGTTTCTGAGAGGAGGCTGTGCATCGCAGGCTTCGTATGCAGACGGCACAGCTGTGCAGTGGCTGCGGGGGAGCGAGGTCCCACAGCCTGTGTGTGGTCTCGTGCCTTCCGTGCTTCCGGGAGTGTGACTGGGTGAGGTGACACGAACCTTCGAAGTGTGGTTTCCTCCTTACGAAGATGGGAGCAATAGCAGTTTGCAGGTTCGAGTAAGGAGTAAACAGAAGCCACAAATTGCTTGGCACCGTGCCTGGCACGCGTAGTTATTCAGGAAACATCAGCTGCTGTCTCCATGGGGTTCAAGTTCCGAAGGAAAATCCGTTCTAGGAGCTGAATTCCAGAAGCTCAAAGCTTTTGCTTGATTGGCCAGGCCCAAGTGAGTCTTTTGTTTTGGGGTGTGATAAATGAGCGATTTTTAACTATTTCAGCTGTTGGCCGAGGTTCTAAGTGCTGGTTCTCAATCTTGGCTGCACGTTAGAATCCCCTGGGAGCGTCTAAAAGCTGTGGTGCCCATGTTACAGCCCAGATTGGATTGATCAGAATTGCTAAGGGAGAGTCTGTATTTTAACGCTCCTCATGTGATTTCAATGAGCAGATAAAGCTCTCATTTGCTCTTAAATTCTGAACGTGCTTGGTGGCTGTATTGGGTAGGAAAGTCGCGGGAACAAACCATACCCAGCCAGGGCCACGAGGACGTCTCTGGGGGAGGCTGTGAGGATTCTATAGAAGATGAATCTGAAACCCGCTGGTTTTCATCTGTGCCGCTGTGTAGGTGTCACTACGAGCTCTGTATTCTTAGCAAAGCCCTGTAGACAGAGCCGGAACAAATGTAAGCTCACTTGACCTGTGGGGTTTAGCGCTTGATACTTTTCCCAGAGCAAATTCATTGGTAGTTATGCAAAAACATACGCATATGCTACCAGCGTCTGAAGCTGAATTCCAGAATATCTTTGAAACATTGTTAATTGACTTATATCCATCGTGTCACCCTTTAATTGAAATACAGGATTGGCTGGTGGGAGAGGGGAATGTAGAGTTATTGTTTAATGGGGACAGTTTGGGAAAGTGAAAAAAGTTCTGGAGATGGATGGTGGTGATGGTTCTGTTCTGGGTTCTTTTATGTGATGGTCAGTCAGGTGTGGCCACAAGAGGAGAACAGAAGAGCTCAGGATAGCAAATTTTCTTATACGCACAGGTCCTAGAAACAGGAGGCACTGTACAACACGAGGGCCACATGGGAAAGTCCTAGGGCAGGTCAGGAGCCTGAGGGAGCCGGAGCGAGGGGGAGCCTGGGCCCAGCCTTTATTGGAGTTTCTGAGGAAAGGCTGGGCGGGGGGGAATGGGTTAGGACTGGCTGCAGGCTCTGAGCCATGGGCCTAGTTGTCTGGCACCAGGCACCGGGATGATGAAGGCAGAGGATTACTCTCTTCCTGGGCACAGGCCAGATGGAGGAGCTGTGGATTGGTTAGTTTGCACATCAAACAGTTGCTCCTGGGTGAGCCCTTGGCTGTCTCCAGGAACTGGCCAGCCCAGGGAGTGGCCATCTGTTCCTAGCCTGAAAGGTTTTAACACGTCAAAACATCATAATATACAGAAAATAAAAAATATAAACAATAGAGTTGCACTACAATGTGAAGTACTTAATACCACTGGTTATACACTTGCAAATGGTTAAAATGGTAAATTTTATGCTATGTATATTTTACAATTAAAAAAACAAACAAACCAGGATCCACAAGATCAAAAATGGTGAGCTCTAGGCAAAAGACAGGAACCAAAGAAAAAAAACGGGAAGATAGGAGAAGACAACACTTACATCAAGAACTTTGTTACTGAATACATCCCTTTTCCAAGTGTAAAAGAAGAAATTGTCTTCCACAAAATAGTGGCCACCTCCAGAAATGCAAGTTGTAAGCATTTCTAAAAATTACCCAGCATAGTGCATGAAAAGGACAGGAAGCAAATAATACAGAATTTTGCACTTCTCATGGCTCTGTCACACTCTCCAGGGATCAGGAACTGTGCTGTGGGCTGTTCTCCACTGAAAACCTGACTCGTCTCATGTGTGAAGCTGTGGTGCTGGGTCGCTGAGCCAGCCCGCACTACACTGCCCGTGCGGGGGCCAATGCAGTGTTGCCAAATCCTTTGGTGAAACTAGATCATAAACTCAGCTACCTACTTTTCCTACAACGAAGGGCTCGTTGTGTGTGTGGAGTCGGGGGGGCAGGGTGTGAGTAGTGACTAATATATTTTAATCTATCAGACTTACCTACACTAGTATCCTGAATTTCTAAACTCAAAACTCGCTCCTTAAATACACCATATAAGTACTGTATATTTCTCACCCAAAATAGTTCAGCTGACAAGAAAATTATTGCTCTATTGCATATCCCTACCTAACTCTTCTCTCTATAATCAGGGAAACCCTGATTTCTTCTTTTCTTCTTTTCCCTTACTTGTCTGCCAAGTCTTTTCTCCATTCCCTATGCCAAGATTCTCTGGCATAAACACCTGTGGCTGCAAACTTTCCTACTATTGTCCTGACGTAAGCAGCCAGAAGATGACTACTCTTCTCGCTCGCTGCAATTTGCTTTGTATATCCAGTTGCCAGATTCCTGTAGCGTGAGTCTCAGGGAGAGGAAATAAACCCTTCCTTCTTCTAGCAAAGGAGAGTGGAGGCCAGAGGGAATAGCTCACTAACCCTTGGGCCACCACTGGTAAGGAAGTCCCTGGAGCTTTAGAAGAACAGATTTTCAATGACTGAGTGTGATTGACATGTGTTTTCCTCTTTTCTGTAAACCGGGTGGAAGTGGTTGATCTTTGTTGAGTGTATACTGTTCCATTCCTTTCAATCTAACCAAAAAGTTGTGTTACCCCCTAAATATCCAAGGACTCAGATGAGAGCTGGTATCCCAGTGAAAACATTGGCTAGTGTGTGAAGACATGTCAGCTTTCCCGTGTTTAGGACATTGTTCTGAAAGCCTTGGCCCTAATCTCGGCACCTAGATGTAGTGCACGGTGAGCACTGCGCTGGTGTGGAGGGGGCTGGAATTTGTGTCCTGACTTGGCACTAACCAGCCCTGGGAGCTTGGGCCAGTCACCCGCCTCCCCTGCGCCGTGGTGTCCCTGATGGGAGATGGAGATGACGGCAGGAACACTGAGGATCTCTTAGGTGAGTGCTGTGCTGAGTAGCTCACACATGTTACTTCTTGTTGTCTCCCAACATCCTCTGAGGCAGGTGTCACTGTTATTACGGCCCGTTTTAAGGATTAGAAACTGAGGCACTGAGAGGTTAATTTTCTTACCTACAGTCCCAAGGCTGAACATGGAGCCTGGATTCAAACCCAGGCAGTCCAACAGCCAGAATTGTGTTCCCGAGGAGGGTGCTCTGGCATGTACCCTCTCTCACCGAATTGTGATAATTAAATGAGATTAAGTGTTTGAAAGTAAATGGAACATGTTGTTATTAACTTTACTAATGTTCACTTCCTTATCTGTCAAAGGGAGACAATACTTTGTTTCAGACTAGAAATAAAGTGGGTTTAGTACCCAGTACAATTCATGAGACATACATTAGGTTATTAATAAATGGGAGCTACTAATATTGTTATTAGCATTCGAAGTGCCAAGAATAGTTTATTCATTTTCCTCCATCCCCAGTGACAAGCTCAGGACATGGCACCTATGTTAATGTTGAGTGCAATTACAGAAAACGTGACTTCATTCTTTACGATCAGCATATGGAAGAAGACTGCGGTTTTCCTGCCCACCTTCCACCACCACACACGCCAAGCCTTAGGGAGGTGCATGCCGTCTAAGCCTGTCCGCGGCTACAAGGTAACTGACATCTCTTTTCCCCTTTGTGTCTTTCAGATTTTTGCATATATGGATGAAGCCTTTTCCCGAAGAGAAAAGTGGGACCTCCAAGCTCTTAGGTTTCTGTCGATCAATCCGATTATCGACCCCTGGGTCTTTGCCATCTTTAGGCCGCCTGTGCTAAGAGTGCTGCGGTCCGTGCTCTGTTGCCGGGTGTCATTGAGGACACGAGAGGCAGCACCGACTTCCTGTTCCACACAGTCCCAGTGCCAGTAAGTAGCTGGCCCTTGTGGACAGTCGCTCAGTAGTGCTGAGTTAGCATCTGGAAGAACGTTTTGAAATGATTCCTTGGGGAAATGAAAACCATTAGTTTATAAACAAAATGAAGCTACCCTAATAAAACAGACATTTCAGCAGTGCTTGGGCCACAGATGTGCTGACAAGGCCCTTCACGGGAAGTGTCAGAAGATCTATACAACCTGCCCTCCGAGAGCACGTTACACCGCCTTTGAGGAACAACCAACAGTGTTTAAGATCCATTGGACTTTTAAGCTTTCCTGTTGAATGAGAAAGCATGTGGTTTTGTAATTTGTCTAAAACCTTAAATAGTTACCGTGTTTTCTGTTTTAATCTTATATGCTACTACTGTATTAAATACACAGTGTACAGTCTGACCAGATAAGGCTTCATGTGTATTCTCCGGAAAGTCGATCTGTGGAAGCAGCCAAGCCCGGTGCCTTGTGCCTGCCTGACAAACCCTCTCTGATAATGAGGTTGCAGATCGCGGGCCCCTGCTGTGCGATGTCTGTCGGTGGCAGTACTCCCTCAGGGTGCAGCGTCACGCTCAGATGAGTGGGCTCAGTTGGTCACCGTCAGCTTCTTCACTAACCCCCGGAAGCTATGTGTCCAAGTGCCAGGTTATTTATTTTATAATGCCCATTGTGCTAATAGTAATCCAGAGGATTTTAGGAAATTTCCTCTCAACAACAAACAACAGGATATTAAGAGAGGTAATTCTGATTAATGCTCTTCATTCTGTTTCTGGGGGAGGAGATATGAGGCTACATCTAAAGCCAAATAATAGGATTAAAAACCAAAAAATCGGGTCAATTCTTCGGATACATTGGAATCCTTTTAATGCTGATGTTGAGTTCATGACTCACATCTACTTATTAAGATGACTGTGTTGTAGCAAAATTCAAATGTCCATATTTTTAACTGGGACACATGGTTGACTGGTACTATATAGGAAATCATGTGAGTCATATCTTAATATATTTCTAAATCTTTGGCATAGTGTCAACTCAGCATCAAAATGTTTCAGTGAATTTGCACTGTTTAATCATATCTTAATTACTGTGTAAACTCATCTGAAATGTTACAAAAATAAACTATAAAACAGAAATTTGAAAATGGAATAGTATTTGATGAATTCCCCCAAGTAACATTTTATAGTGTAGATATAGTATTTTTTAAATGAGGTAAAAGTGGGAGAAAATATGTTTAATTTGGCAAGTTTGTAAAGTGTGGTTGCATTGTAAATTAGAGTTTAAAATATTCAATTAGTGTTTCATATTAGAGGATTATTTTCCTTACTGCATGATCTTCAAAATACTAGAATCACCTTATTTTTTTTCGCAATGTGTTATTACTGAATAGCTGTTAGAAAAACCAAAAAGGGATGCTATTTTTTTCCCAAGTCTCGTTGAGTTGCTTGCGCAAAACCATTTCCTATAGTAGTTATCAGTCATCTGATGGCTGAGAGAAAATGCGAACAATCCAGGCCTCGTGTGTCTTGACACAAACAGTCTATGTCAAATCAGCTATTTTAAACAGAGTAAATGGTTTGCTTTTCTACTAAATTAAACAAACCAGGCAAAATTTAACTAAAATCTGGACATGTAAATAAATCTTCCTGTCTACCAAGTATTCTGAAGTTAAGAAATTGTTTTAAATAGGACTAATTAGGCTCTTGGGTTATTCCTAAACATAAAATCCTGAAGTTACAGTGAATCTGGAAGACTGATTTCTTTTTATCACATATTTTCCTTCCTCCAAATGAAAACGTTAACTACAATCCTTCACCACGCCTTGCCGCCCCCCAAATTCTGGAATAATGCCTGAGACCCTCAAAAACAAACTTGGACGTGATATCACTAGTGGGAACAAAATGATTCAGTCTGGGGCCCAAAATATAAGTTTAAGCCTTTTATTTAAGAACTGGCCGATTTCCAGAGCTTTGCTTCCTCATGTGCCCTGTTCCTTGCAGCGTGTTAAACGACTACATTCTGTTACTTCATTTGCACCAATATATACATAGAAAGAATTGAAAGTAAATTGCCTACTATTAATGGCAATTTAAAGGTAACAGAAAAATTACTTCGATTAGATATGTAAACACTTCCTTTTTGAAAATCCTGTCACATCAGACGTACCTGTGTAAGTTGACTGACTCATTTCAAGTTAAATAAAGAACATGGAACTTAGCCTGGTGTATTGGAGAACTGAACCGTGATGAAAGAAGACCTAGATTTTACTCTTTGCCCTCATGAGCCAGTGGAATGAAAAGGAAGAAACTATAGTCGATATTTACCTCAGAATGCCAGCCCCAACTTCAGGTGTTCAGAAGCACGTGGGCTGAAGCCCTCTCTCTGGCGCTGAATTGTCCCAGGTCATCCTTCCCAAGAGGAGGTGGGAAATTCTGGAACCAAATCATGGCCTTGGATCTCCACAGACCTGAGAGGACCTGAGTTTGCTCAGAAGTTATACAAAGCCCCCGAAAGTGGAGGGGACCTCAAAGCCGAATCTCTAAGAGGCTTGGACCCATGAGAACCTAGAGCCAGACCAAAGCTCTAGAAACCGCGCCACCCCAAACTGCCAGGCTGGAGGCGCTGCAGGCTCTGAGCCGCAGGGTGAGTGACTCCGGCCCACATTCTGGGCGTCATTAAGTTAATCTCTCGGTGCCCCTGCCTGTTCGTGTCTGTGCACTTTGAAAGAAGGATTGTCCTAATGCTACTGTGACGTCAGCTCTGATTTGAACTGAGAAAAACAACATATTCAGGTTTAGAATTTGATGACTTTGAAAGGCAGGGAGGACAATTAGCATGCACTTCAGCAGAGGTTTATTTCACTTGAGCAAATCCAGCGGCTTTCTGAATTTGGGAAGAGCCCCTGCTTGAGTCATTCACAGGGAGCAAAGCAGGCTTGGATCTGCTGTCCTACTCGTGACGTGGTATTGTGACTCGGGTATTTGATGACTGTCTGCCTGCATCAAACACTTAACTCCACTGGATTTCCTCTGCGTGCACATCTATAACATGCCTCCAGTCACCTAATAGCATCATAATTGTTTTTTTAAATTTATGAAGTATTGTGATCACCTGAAATACCCACTATGGAAATAGATATTATTTTAGCAATTCACAAAAGCTATTGTCTACTTTACACATGGGACCAAGGCCATGTATTGGGCATTAACTTTTATTTCAGCAAGTTACTCTCTTTTTTCCTGGTATCTTTTGTGATTTTTTTAAAATTATAGGTAAATTTTCCTGAATTATTTATTTCCTATAAAATGTATGTAATATTAAAGTTCAGTTTGAGTGGTTTGATTCTGTGATCCACGTATTTCATTTTTTAAAGTCTATCAAGAGACAAATGTATCAGCAAAGATTCCAGCAGAAAGATGGCACACTCAAAGGGTAACTGAGCACCGTTGAATGAAAGGAATTTTACAGAGGGCTGGGCAGGGTCAAGGAAATCACCAAGGATGGGGAAGGATCTCTTGGAAGCTGTTACCACTCCTAGGCAAGAGGGGACAAGGGAGAGATGGCAGAGACGCCACCCAACAGGAGCTGTGGTCTTAAGCAGGGAAGCACACTACCGCCAAACCATGGGGCGGGGATGAGGGACTAATTCCTAGAGGTCATCTCCTCCTACTCTCTACTCCTCTGCCTGTTCCTTCCATTGGCCAAACCCAACTGTAATCCAGGGTGAAGGGGAACCTGGGTGAATCTGCCCATGAAGCCCTATGACAGGTCGAGGGTCAGTCTGAGGAGCCAATGGAGAATATCCAGCGCACACAGATCAAAAATAGATGTTCTCTTTTTTAATTACATCAACACAAAAATTGAAACTGCAAAGTGGGCAGCCTCTCTTCCTGGCTTCTCCAAATACATATTCTCTAGCAAGCTTGGGAATCAGCACCATCTGTATGGAAAGGGGTAAAAATACTGTAGATTCTTTCACCAAAATATTTGTTCTAGACCCTGCTTCCCTGAGGCTCAGCATTTCCATTTATCCAACTTGGGGGGCAGTTTACATGATAGGGGGAGAGAAAGGAGATCAGACCGAACTTCTTTCTGTTTTCCCTGCCCGTGGTGGTGCAGCATGATAGCTGTTCCTAGATGGAACAAAGGGAGGTAGCCACGTATCGCTCATGTGGAATGAGAAAAATCTAGGAAAACCTCACTTAAGCCATATACCCAAACTTAACATAAGCTGGGATAGGTCTACACAGAGTATATGTAGCAACTCAGCAATTCTGCATAATTTAAAATGCTGATTAAAATATCAGGAAGAAGCAAGTTTTAACAAATGGAAAAAGATTGGACAAAGTAGGGCTCCCAAGGCCATCTGCCCATGTTGCCCTTTCTGCTACCACAGGATGTGTCTTTACCTCGTCTGTACTCGCCTCCATTTGTCCCTCCTGGAGCACACTTCTAGCACAGACCATCTCTTCTCCCCACTACCACTGGGTCCTGTCTTCTCTGATCACACACCCAACCCTTCCCCTCTCAGCAAACTCTACATTTATCCAGGAGGTAGTACAGATTTGTCAGACTGCTGGTGTTTCTCAACAAGTTATTTAATCTCTCTTACTCTCAGCTTCCCCATCTATAAATGAGGATAATAAAATTATCCATCTCAATTATTTTGCAGATTAAATGAGTAAATTCATGCAGGACCTTCAGCCCAGTGCCTGGGCATGGTAAATGCTAATAAGGTGGGGTTGAGTGTTATCTCAGATGCCCAGTTCAGTGGCCCCCATTACCTCTTTGTAATGTCTGGCTCAGACTGCTTATTCTTGGCAGAGGTCGTGGTGCTAGGGGTCACGGTATCTATTTGTTAACTCTTGGTAACTGTCAGGAATGATGACCATAAGAAGCATGTGGGATGAGTTTGTATTTCAGAGAATGCGATGAAGATTGGCATACATGGGACAATACAGAGGAAGGTGTAAGCATAAAAGAGAGGAGTCCAAGGGAGACAGAAAGACGACAGGACACACAACATGGTCCCTGTCCCCTTCATGGAGCCAAAGAGCGGAGTGAGAGGGATAGCACCTGAAATGTTATTCAAACAGGACGTGCTGTGTGTCAGGAAACACAGCTCTATCACAAAGCTGGAATCGAGCAGGTTTCGTTCACACATCATCTTCTGAAGATCTCAGAATAAGTCCAAGTCATGTGCCACAGATGATCTTTCATTTTCCTGAAACCAGCACCCAAAAATTCTCTTTTCTAGGCAAAATATTCTGATTCCTCAGCTGCCCCTCATGTGACACCTCACTGTTTCTGTGCCATCCTCCAGATCTTACCCAAGTTATCAACATTCATCTTAGTATGTTGGGCAAGAACCAAACACCAATGTTTCTGAACTGGTCTTACTGGTATTGAGTGCTGACATGTCAGTTGCTGGCTTGATCTGGGCATTCTGTCTCTATTAATGCATCCTGAGATTACAAAGCTTTATTAGCAACCAGGTCATGCCTTTATAACCTTCGACAAATGGAAAAAGCAACAGGATTCCACTTTACACAGAGGACAACTGAACACTCGGGTGGAGTGAGCTGCTCTCTAAGGACATCCTCATAAGGTGCCCTGTGGCAATGATGCTAACCTTCTGCCTGAGACCACAAGCCATTTGGTTTCTCTCTTGCCCATCGATTCTTGGAATGGCTCTGTAGACTAGGGATGGGGAGCTCTGAGTTTATCAGCTGAACCTGGTCCTTTGCATTAATAACATGGCCCTCAAGGTGACGTGGAACTAGATGCCAGTGCCGAAGCTCAGAGAATAATTTTCCCTTGAAGATGGAATTCACTACTTTTAGTTATCAACTGATATTTTTGCTAGAATTAACTGGCCAACACTCACCTCAGTCCTAAGAGTGTGCCTGATATGTCGTGATAAATTAAACATTTAAAAATTGCAACAGCTGCACATAAATCTTTGAAGACATAGTTGAGAGTATCTTTCAGCTCTTAGAGAGCTTCTCAATACGTCCACTTTGTGAAGAGCTCAGAGGAACTAGCCGAAAAGCCCTCGACCTTTGAAAACTCAACATTAACTTTTTATATTTTTAAAATAAATGTCCTCATGTTGTTTGTAAAATGAAAGACATGATAACCAAAACATGGCAGGATGCGTACTGTGGTGTACTACTCTTTGACCTGTTAAAATAAATTTTTCTGGTGTGAGTAGGCATTCTGATAAGAGAAGAGCAAGCATAACGATAAACTAGAGGTCTTTCTTCTCTTTACTACCTATTATGGTGACTGGGAATCAGATGCCCACTTCTGAGAGAAACACTAGCTCAGGCATTCATGTCTTTCCATGAAATGCCAGTTTGGAAAACGAAAGAAAGTGGGGAGTCAGATTCCCGTCTTCCTTCTACAAATTTCTTCTGTGTTCTCAATGAAGTTATAGTGAACCACAATGGCTGCGGAGAAATACTAAGTGAGGAAGCACAATTATTCTGTTTTCAGTATTAAAGCTTTTTAAAATAAAGTCTTGCCTTTAGTTTATCTACTGGACCATGTTAAAGTACTACTGTTTGGAATGCTTTGTAATAGGAATTTAAGATTAAGAGACAAATCACATGGAAAAAACCCTGAGAGCTTTAGTTTTAAACCAACACATGGAAAGGTTAGCTAAGTGCCGTGAGCCTGCGCTGGAATGCAGATGTCTCATGGTGAGCTCATCCCTTGGTGATGGGGCCCCATTCCCTAGGCACACCCCCCACCCCCTCCCTGACTCCAGCCCCGAGCCTGGAGCACACCAGCAAGTGCCCACCTCAGGCTCACTGCCCTGCTCTGTCTCCACCTGGAATAAATGCTCTTCCCCGAGAGAGCCCTGGCTCAACTCTTCACGTCCTCACCTCCTCCAAAATTTTACTCCAGTGACGCCTTCTCAATGAGGCCTTCATTGACCACCCTTCCTAAAACTGCACCCCTTGCACTCCAAATTCCCTTTACCATATCATTTCCAGTATGAATACCTTGAACGCGCCTCCAGCTAAAGTATTTCTAACTTTCACCGCCCGTCTTCTGTGCTAGAATGTGAGTTCCAGGAGGCAGAGATTTTGGCTGCGTTACTTCGATGCCTCACGTTATGCTGTTACAGTGGATAGATGTCCCATACACTTGGAAGTGTACCTTATAGATTTCAGAGCCTTCTTCTGTTTTGTTATGTACTCAGTATATTGTGCACCCAGAGAGGGATTAAATGAGTTAATATATGCACATTATTTTGAAAATAATCCCATACTATGTTTTGAGTATTTTCTATATAAATCTCATTTAATCCTTAAAACAACACTGTAAGGGAGGTATTGTCCTCATTTTACAGATGACAGAACAGATGTTCAAAGTCAAGGTCACATGGCTTTCAGGGAAAGTGAAAAAATTTAAACCATTTTCTGATTTCAAGCCCAGGGATCATTCTACTGATCCCACAGAAGTGGAGATCCATAATCTCCCACCACTTCTGACCGGATTCTACTGGAACAAAGACTCCATGGGCATGGTCAGGGTTAGGGTTAGGGTTGGGGTTAGGGTTAGAGGGTCAGGGTTAGGGTTAGGGTTGGGGTTAGAGCGTCAAGGTTATGGTTAGCGTTGGGGTTAGAGGGTCAGGGTTAGGGTTAGGTTTCAGTGTCAACTTCTCTGTCTTGATTGTTGTGTTGTGGTCACCTGGCAGATGGTCTTTGGACACTGAAGTATTGACAATTATGATGCCTCAATGCCAAAACCTATGTCAAATAATTCAAGGAGTAAAGTTATATGTGCTGTGCTCTCAGTGTTTCTGTGAGTTTATGACTGTTTCAATGTCTAAAAATTATAAAATAAAACAGCAGGCACACTCCCTGTAAGAGGAAGAAAACGAAAAAATTTGTACTTTTTGTACATAGGGAGAAATTTACAAGGTAAACTAAAATCACAATCTAATTTCTCACACTCTGATTCACTTTTTCTCATATACTTTGCTTTTGAACTATGCATGAGTGTCTATGAAATAAACAATACTAAATATTGATAGATCTTACTTGCTGAGATTGTGGCGGTCCACAAAGCTGCTCTTTAGAAGAGCCATTGTCTTAATCTTTCCAGCCTGTTCACCGATCAGCCTTAACATGATGCAATGGTTTGGATTAAAGGATTTACATATCTGTCATCACCTTTGCAGTAGGAAAAAAGAAACCAAACACATTTATAACTATGAACGATTATTAACTTTACATGAGTTATTTTGGGGGAAACATGCAGTTATTTCAGCATCGAATTAATGATAATTTCAGGTATCACAGGAGAAAATGATTGTGTCCAGAAGGAAACATGGTTTATTGCCAGAGATCCAGCCCACGCTGTGATTATTTGAATTTGTGGGCTTTTGCAGCTTCCTCAGTATCACAAGTTCACTCTTGGCTATAGAATGGCCCTGCTTCCACCTCCTTGTTTCTCAGTTCGACCTGCACAGGTGTAACAAGCTTTTGAATCTCACAAATGGAGATTAATTATCCTTAAAGATGAATTTCCTCATAGGAAGTCTGTCTGCTCCCTTTTCCTGTCAATCATAAGTCTATGTTCAAAGCACCGAAGGATGATGTTTACTCTGGAGACTGTAACAGGATGCCCAGGTGAGGGCCCAAGGTCAGGAAATTAGTCAGAAGTGCTGCCTCCTGTGTAGCCCTCGTGTCCTCCCAGCCTCCGCGCTGCTGTCAGCGGCATCACCCTTAGAGGCAGGACAGCACAGGGGCTGGTAGAAAGTTTAGGCTCTGAGGTTAGCCTCATTTCAAACACTCACTGTGTAACCTTGAGCGAGTTACTTAGACTTTCTAAGCCTCCTTTCTCAACTCTGTCATGAGGGTAGTACTTGCCCATCTCACAGAATTTCTGAAAGGATCAAATGATATGTCACATAAACACTTAAAACAATGTCTGACACATGGTAAGTGCTTTTAAAAGTGCCAGTTGTTATTATCATTATTGAGTCGTTAAATGAATGTCCGATTGTGTTATTAGGATCCCATATTTATAGTGTATTGACTTCTAACTCCTTGCTGTTCAAACCTTTTTTATTATAAGAGCCACACATACTGACCACCACCACCACCAGTACCAACACCAACACCATCACATTTGTGTCCACTTAATGACTTTGACAGACATTCCCAACAAGCCTGAGGTTGACCAGGGACCCTGAGGAGTCCAGTGAAATCAGAAGGGGTGCAGCTGACCGAATCCATCTCCACGTTTACAGCAAGGAATCACCAAAGAAGCAGGACTTGAGTAACTGCCCACCGTCTTCACACATCCAGACATTTGGAGGCACGCATCCATAGCTTTTCCCCCCGACAGTCTCATTGCTCGTTCTCTCATTTCATTCAGGTCTCTGCTTGAATGTCACCTCCACAAGAAGCCTTCCCTGACTTATATAAAATAACTCTGTAAAATATCCCCATCCTTCTCACAACCCAGCGTGTGTGTGTGTGTGTGTGTGTGTGTGTGTGTGTGAGTGAGTCTGTGTAGGGGTGACTGTGTATCTTATTTCTTTCTCTCCAAGTAGAAAAAGACATCTCCATGATGGAGGGTCTTTGTCTTTTTTGTTTACCATTAGAACAATATCTTATGTAGTAGGTGTTCCATAGATATTTATTAAATGAACAAATGAATGAGTCTAATTGTCAGGTAGCAGTTTAGAGACAAATGACCATAATTTTTAATTGAAGTCAAAGGTCTTTGGAAAAATAAAATATTCACATGTTTGCTACAGGGAGACTGACAAGGAAAGGAAGCCAACTTCAGTGCAGTTCATGCAAAACAAAAGGTAGTCTCCATGGCATAGCTCTTAACACGCGTTTGTAAAAATGTATGTTTGTTTTATTCCTTTGCTGTTTATTTTCATGATTGGGGTTTTTCTTCTTATGAATGGGTTTCCATGAATAGAACCCCACTCTATAACATTAAACCTATAGGACCTAGGAGTCTACCCTGTGATTATTGTCCTGAACCAATTCATTCCTAAGTCCTCAGTTTCCCTCCATCATTGGCTGCCCATCACCCCAGGGTAAGATCCAAGCTTTAGTAGACAAGGGGGCCAGGGCTGCCCACTCCCTCCCCTCATCTCAGGGCTGAGAAACTGCCCGTTTCCCATCTCCACGCCTTGGCTCGTGCTGCCCTCGTTCTGCAGTGCCTCTGTGTCCCTGTCCTGGGACACGCCCATCCATTTTTAAGTCTCCGAGGGAGGTATTGCTGACCTGCTCTTCCTCCATGACATTCAGAAAATCAAACTAATTTAACATTATGATGAATAACACATTTGTAAACCTTGGCTAAACTGATTCAAGTAACTACAACTAACTCAGCCCTTGCTTTTTATATAAAATTCTACTTACCTTTGAAGGCATATCTTTAAATGTTTTCTTTTAATTTATTAAAAGGAATTCATTCCATGCCATATCAGCTGTAGCTTCTGAGATCCCAATTATGATGATATAATATGCATCTCACCAATACCTGTGGAATTGTACCATGATCCAAATATGCCAAAGAAATTACTTACAGATAGAAAAATACACCTCAGACTGGTTGTTTTACCCCCTGCAAATAATCTTACCAACAGTACCCAACTTTTAAGAAAAAGCAAAAAACACTTAACATGGATTTGGTCAGATGTACTTCTGTGAACCTACCGTATCATCTTTTAATTCAGCAAGAACTTTAAGGAAGCCCGGTTTGGTCATTTACAAAATTAGAGATTCTGGGAAGATTTCGAGAGTATAATTTATATCTCAGAAATAATGGTTTATACTTAGATACATTATTTTACATGAAATTTCTCAAGGTAAACCATAAAATAAAACTAGTATCATTTTGCATTTATTATGCAAAAAACAGTACCCCAAGGACTAACACTACAAGCTGTAGTTTGAGGTTCCTAAGAATTCAAGATGAGATCTCAAAATAGTGACATAAATAATACACTAGTCCACATATCATATTCCACACCTTTTGTTAGACTCTCACTTCAAATCTTTGTCAAAAAACTTTGTTTTGTGTTCGGACTGTTTTGAGTGAAAAATCCCAACCAAGAATCAGTACTGACACAGGCATCCAGCCTTGATTGAAAAAGAAACAAAAGAGAAATTAGTAAATGCACCTTAGAGGAGAAGTCGTACTTCCCTGGGAAGAGGCCACTATGACCGTCCATCTCGTGTCCAAACAACGAGAAACAGGAAGTGCCCAGGGAGAGGACTCCTCTCTGGAAATGAAACAACGGGAAACAGGAAGTGTCCACTCGAGGACTCCTCTCTGGAAATGAAAGTGTTGAGTCAGAGGATTCTTCTTTGGACATTGCTTTGGAAAGTCTCGTGAAAATCAAACGTAGTCGTGGAAATATCCTGTTTTGTTTTTTTATCCCATGCACTTCCAAAAAGGATGTGAGGAAAGCTACAGTGGCAAATCATACATGTAACACAATCGTGTATAATTATGTGTATACACACTGTTTTAGTTAGTTAATTAAATGTTTTGCCTGTCTCTCGTGCTGATGATGTGGTACATTTGTTATCTAACGTGAATAAGGAAAGAAAAATTCAACTGCTACCCATGAGGGCCTCTGGGAAATGTGAAGGACGATGTCCAATGTTGGAACAAAAGATAGATTTTTCAAATTAAGCCTTAATAGACTTTTATTAAAAATTTTAAAATTTGGCTAAGCGAAGGTATTCTGTATACAGTCAAGAGGATGTGATATACATAAGACGCTTTCCATCTAAGAGACAATAACTGTGGTAGCTTTTTATTGTCAATGTAGTTAAGCTAGAACTGTGTTTCCCAGAGTTCCCTTCTCTGCATGGTTTTGGGCACAGGTTGGCCACAGGAGAAATTTTTACCAGATTTGGGAGGCAGAAGCGAAGCAGCAGCCATGTTTATGCTTAGAAGGTCGGTGTTAGGTCAGGCACCATTGCCACGCATGCATGTTGCTGTGGATTTGCTAGCTCACTTTGTTGGTGTGGGAGGGCAGTGGCTGAGTCCCCAGTTTCCACCTCCTCCCAGATCTCCCTGAGATGGCGGCTGGCCCCACTGCACCTCCAACAGGGGCTGGATTTCCTTATTCAGCTGTGGGACTCCCGGGCCAGGTTCCTGTGCGGCTCCAGAGTCCACCAGGCCTTCTGCAGGGCACTCCCATCATCGAGGATGCGGTGGGAGCCCTGTAAATGTATCCTAGACATCTATGCTGGACATCCTAGGCTGATTAAAGAGATCCCAGAAAAAAACATAGTGCTACTATTAAAATTTATTTGGCTTATTGCTCCCTTTGGGGATTTTCTTAATTTCATACCATAAACAGGGTTTGTAAGGGAAAGCCCACCAACTTTCCAAAGGAGGCTGTCTTTTGGACAAAGGCAAACAGATGGCACAGAGATGGAGGATCATTGTAGAAAGATCTTTGTGGAACTGACCGTGTAAAAGAGGTAGCTGGTCCCCATGGCTTGAACAGTACAGGTTGTTTCATTGTTCAAAACAGGAAAGAACATGTAGAACTACAAAGCTGGCTGACCAGAACGAGAAGGGAACACCATCACTGCCTGTTCTACTGGCCTGGAAGCTTACCCACTGCACTTAGACAAGGCACAGAGAGCAGAGGGCGAGGACTAGAAGGGAAGACACACCGTTTGTTAATCACCATTGTCTACATGGAAAATCCAATAGGCACTTTAGGCAAATTAGGAGAAAATTTTTTTAAAGTTGAGCAAGTTTGCTGGAAAAAAGATCAATTTGGAAAAACCTATAGTGTTCCTATATACAAACAATGACAAATGAGAAAATGTAATTAAAAAAATTCTGTTCCATGAAAAATAAAAACTACAAAGTACCTCAGAATAAATCTATCAATCAAAAGATGTGCAAGACCTTTATGGAGATAATTCGAATACAGTTGTCTGTCTCTTAATGACTGGGACGCATTCTGAGAAATGTGTCACTAGGCAATTTCGTTGTTGGGTGAACATCACAGAGTGACTTACACAAACCCAGATGGGACAGCCTACCACACACCTAGGCTACATGGCACTAATCTTATGGGACCACCGTCGTATATGTGGTCTGTCGTTGACCAAAGGATTATTAGGCGGCACATGACTGTACGTAATTAAAAGACTGACTAAGCGTACAGGTATATTATGCTCATGAATGAGAAGACTTACTAAGCTACAGATATCACTTTTCACCAGTTTATCTATGAATTCCATACAGTTCCAATCAATACTTTCTGTGGAATTTGTGGATGTGTGTGGAACTTAATAAAATTATTCTAAAATTCATGTGGAAGAGTAAAGAGCAAGAGTAATCTAGCGTAATAGTTTCCTGTAATAAATTACCACAAACTTAGAGACTTAAAACAACACAAAGTTAATACCCTACTGTTCTGGAGGTCAGAAGTTCAAAACGAGACTTACAGGGCTAAGATCAAGGTGTCAACGGGGCTGCGTTCCTTCTGGAGACGGGAGAATCCTGTCTTGACTTGCCCAGTTTCTAGAGGCCACCTCTGACCTGTGCTTCTGTCATCATCTACTCTAACAGTGACCCTCCTGCCTTCCTGTCAAAGGACCTTGTGACTACTTTGGGTCCACCTGGATAATACGGGATATCTCTCCACCTCGAGTGTTAACTTAATCACCTCTGCAAAATCCCTTTTGCCACGTAAGATAAGAGGGTTCCAGGGATTCAGACGTGGACATTTTGTGGGGAGATTGTTTTATCCACCACAGCAGGGCAATTTTAAGAAGAACCAGGAGAGAGCACTTGCCATACTACATACTGAGACTTATAATAAAGCTGTAGTCATTAAAATTGGGTGGTACAGGGAGAGGTACAAACAGAAGCCAGAACAGGGCTATTATATATGAGAACTTGGCATACGACAGAGGTGGTGTTACCGATTAGGAGAGAAAGTCAATAAACATTGTTAAGACAATTGGCTATCCATGTAGAGAAAAAAAATAACTAGACCCCTACCTTACCATATATATAAAAGTAAATTCCAGATAAACTGTATGGGCCTAAAGTTTTCATATTTTCCTCAAAATATGAAAATACAGGCAAATAATTTTATGATTTCAAAAAGAGAAAGATTTCTTAAACAAACCTGAAAAGTACAAATAATAAATTGTGTACATTAAAATGTAAAAAATCTACACAATAAAAGACGCCATAAACAACGTAAAAAGACAAATCACAAACTCTAAAAGACCTTTGCCACCCATGCAGCCAAAAAGCATCATATCAAGAATATAAAAAAGAAACGATCTGTAAGAAAACGCAAACAACACAGTGGAGAAGTAGACAAGGACACGATCAGGCAATTCATAGGACAGAGAATCTGCAAGGCCAAAACAGTATGAAAAAGTGTTCCCGGGATCACAAGGAGATGTGAACATAAACGCCCACAATCGCTTTGTTTGCTATCGCCAAAAGGACGGGAGAGGAAAGAACTTTAAATGTGTGGATAAACATATTTGGGAATAGTCCCACAGCAGCCAGAACGAATGGATAAACTAGATCTAAATGCTTCCTACGGATAGATCTCAAAAACAATGTTGAGTGAAAAGAAGACAAGTTTTGGACTGATTTACAGGTTAAATTGTTACTTGCGTAAAATTTTAAAACGCAGAAGTGAACCAAATGTCGTCACTGCAGGCATCTGCGGTAAAGTACAGAACCTTAGAAGCAAAGGCTGCCCAGCGACTTCCCAGGGGTGTCTGTCTCAGGAGTGGAAGGAGGGGAAGGGGTGGCACCAAGGGACACTGGCTCTCATTCTTATGTCTTTAAAACACTCACCCGAATAAAACACATTGTTTATTTGTGTTAACTCTGAAGAGCAGGCACCCACATCTTTGTTATTACTTTCCTCGCTTTCTGTGAGTCTAAAACTTTTTGGAATAAAATAACCAATAGTCTATTAATGTGGAGAAATAAAGTAAGAAGCAGCTTTGCAAAGACTAAATACATAAATGTCTAAATTTTGCTATGGCGAGAAAATTGACTAGGTCTTTGGGGTATGTTTGTGAGTGAGACAGAAAGAGAGATGCTCCATGCGATGGACACAGCCACATTGTGTTTCTTTGGAGCAGAGACCTCACAGCCACAACTTCGGTGACACTCCCTCGTCAGAGATGCCTGGACAGGGCAAAGCCCAGAGACTCGCATGGTGGCCCAGGACAATGTGTGCTGCGGCTGACAACAGGCACGTCCTGTTGCTCTTCCAGAGAAGGCAGTCAAGCAACAAATCCAGAGCAAAAACTCTATCACCGGCTCCTGACTCACCCAATACTTTTCATAGATCCTGGGCTTGTTTATTTGCTTATTGACTTAAACCTGATATAAGACATAATGCTATTGGTTGGCTAAACACAGTACTTAGTTTACTTTAGCTATTATAATTACTGCTGGAAAAATAGTGCTTTCCAACCCGTCTACTTTTGAGGCTGTTTCCTGACACTAGCTCACGTTTCCTGAAGGGTAACAAATGGAAACTGTTATCACCACTCATTTGACAGATGATCTGCTGTTGACTTCTGGGCTGTATGTTCTGAGTTTACGTTCAAATAGCATTTGGAAATGATGACTTCTCGACAAAGGGGCTAAGAAGTCCAGGGCCTCACAGTTCAGATCTTTCTTGACGTGCTGCATCCAGATCGCCTGCCTGCTCAGCACGCAGGAATGCTTAATTTACATGCTACTTTTTCCAACTAATAAACACTCCTTCCTAATGCAGGGCTTGCTGGCAGAAGCCCAGCCTTAGTGTTCTTGGGTTTTTTTTAACCTTACCACAGGAAATAAAGCAGGGAATTCTGTTCCTAAGAATCATCACAAATTTATAAATATTGTGTGTCAGCAATGCTACACTAAGATAGGACTTCTGTTTGGTCTGATTGCTGCCTGCTATTGCACGCAAGCTTTCTGAAACAAGGAGAGGGTACTCACTCCTTAAGCAGAGTACACAATACAATTCATAATCCTTTTCCTACATCTCATCATTCAAAATTTTCTAGAATACAACCTTCCCAGTTGGAATATACACGTGGTGGGGGAAGAACTTAGTCCCACTTATTTAGCACCTAGTCAGCACCTGAGAGCATAGTGCACCCTGAAGATGGCCACATGGGTTACGGGCTGCGTCAACCAACCAGGACACAAGAAGCATGTCTCCCCTCTGGTCTTGGGTGACCGAACGAGAAGACAACAGCAACAAAAAAGAACTAAAAGACTAGGACTCCAATCCTCCTCAGTCAAGACAACTGTCCTTTTACACATTAAGAGATAAGTACAGTGATTGTGATTTTGGAAAAAGACAACTCACACTAAAATCTGTAATGATAAATAGTTCATGAACCGCTGACAGCGAGCAGTGGACTCGCTCTCTTCACAACGATTTGAGCCCATCAGTCATGAGTTAGGATCCAGAAAGGAAGTTTAGTTAGATTAGCCAGCATAATCGGGATGATGGCAGACTAATGTCTCAAAAACCCATCTTCAAGGATTACAGAATCTTGAGCCAGTTACGCAGGGAAAATGGGCAGTAAGAAGAGGGTTTCCTTCAGGCGTGACAGACTCCAGGGCCTTTGATTGTTCCATTCTTCTGTCAGCTGTGATGGATGCTTTGTAGGTGTGTTTCCCTGTGGTCAGCCTGTTCCTGGAGAGAAACTCATAGAACAAAGTTTTAATTTATCAAGCTATCAGGGAGCACATAAGTGGAGGCCATAAATCAGGAAAGCACGTGAATTTTTTACAGTACGTGTGGAGTAGCGAGTAGTCCAACAGAGGTGGGGCTGGCGCCCTTTAGCGTAACACGATGGCCTCGCTACGCTCTTACACAATTACCCATTAATCTCTAAAGAACAGTTCTTTATACGGAAGGACAAGAACCAAGGTATTAATCTTTAGTGTCTACATACACACACAACAGGAAACACCTACTTTCATTTATAACCCTTAGCTTCTGAACTTTAGGCGGATGAGACTCGGTCCAAAGGCAGCCGCGCCTTGCCAGGCAGCCTGGTGGGTCTGGGTGTGTAAGTCTGGCTGAGACCATCGGGGCAGGCCGCGGGGCTCGCGTCACAGCAGAGAGGGGATCTGCAATCCGACGGAGGTCAGCGCAGAGCAGAAATGCATCTGGACAACAGAAGCGCCGCGACTGCGGGGGTGCCGCGCAGAGAAGGTCAGAGCGCTCCTGTGCAGCCGGCGCCAGGGCAGGGAAGGGCGTTGGCAAACAATGGGCTAGTTAGTGCTCAAGCTGTTCGCCACGGGATTCACGACGTAAAATGCCTCCCCTTCTCCTGAACCAAGTCTTCAGCTCACATTGCTCCTTAACACTTTTCTGCATGAGCGAATTCTAGTTTAGGATCTAAGAGACATGCTCAGTTCTGTTTCTGGGTTTACATGGAGCAACAGGGAGAGGGGACACAGGGACAAAGGAGGCAGAACCTGGCGGTTCAGCCAATCCCGACAGTCCCTTTTGGGGTCTCCTAAGCACCTCAGGTTTAACAAGGTCAAAGCAGAAGTCTGTTCTTCCACCCCAACCGCGCTCCTTCCCAGACGCCGCTCGTTATTAATCGGTGCCCAGGAAACACACTACAATCCTTGCAGGCCGCCGCCTCGTCCAGAGCCACATCCCCCGGGAGCAGCTGCCGCGGCCTCCTACATGGGCCTCCTCCCTCCGCTGCCACCGACCACCCTGCTCGTGCTCGTGCTCACGGTGTCTTCTCGCAGCCCCCGCAGTGACCCTGGCGGCGACTCAGACCGCGTGCCCCGTGCTTAGAGCCCCGCTGCTCTTTCCTCCCGCTGGGAGCGCAGTCTCCCCTGGGGCGCCTCTCCTTTCCCTCTCCTTTCCCTCTCCTTCGCTCGGCCCCTGGGCTTCTGCTTCCCTCGCCTTCCCGCAGAGCATGCCCTCTTCCTGGCGTGGCTCTTCCTCGAATCCTGCAGGGCTACTTCCTTTTTCTTAGAGGACCTCAGCTCAGATGTCACTTCCTCAGAAAGCGGTTCTCGTTCTAATGCAGCCGCCTCTCCCAGACACTCTCCATGACAGGACTCTGCTTTATCGCCTTCGTGGCCCTTAGGACAGTTGAACTTTTTTTGCCTCTGTTTTCCACCTCTCCTCACCAGAACGCATGATTCGTAAGGGCAAAAGCTGTATTCACTGCCGTATCCTGGGGCAATGCCTGGCTCACCCCAGAAATCAGTAGCCGCTTGCTAAGAGGCAGCGTGGCATAATGGTGGGACATCTGACCTCCAGCTGGAGCCAGCCTGGGCTTGAGATGCAGCACGGCCACTAATGGCTGTGAAACTAGGGTTACTGACTGAGCCCAGGTATTTCCTCCTCTGTTAAACAAGTCGATGATAGGAGCAGTTGCCTCGCAGAGCCTCTGTGTGGATTAAATAATTTTAAATGTTTTGAGAAATTCCTAGCACATGATAAGCATTACTATTCGTTTCCTCTGACCTGTCCTTAATTTCTTATGCATAGGCAGAAAAAATCCTGGATTTTCAGATTTTTTAGTTCATTGACAACCACCAACATACACCCAGTGATTTACATACTTTCCACTCCTCTTTAGAGCAGCCTAGAAAAGAGTCAGCAAGGGGCCTGGCTGCCCCCACTCTGCGGCTGAGAAAGCATCCAAAGAGTACAGGACCAGAGGCGTCTGAGGTCACAGACCTCACGGAGGATGTGAGACTCGGGACTGAGAGCAGAGCCTCAGCCCCCAGAGAGCCAGCGACTTCCTGTGCAGGTGCAACAATCAGTGATTCTCAAACGTATTCTTATCAGAGCGGAATGAGACCTGCCACACTACAACACGCAGATCGCTCCTCCCAACAAGGAAGCTTCACGTTGGTGGGGTTGCCAGATAAAATGCAGGGTGCCAATTAATTTGAATTTCAGATCAGTAACAAATAGTTTTTTATTTGAACTTCAAATTTAGCTGAACGTCCTGTATTTTCATTTGCTACATCTACATTCTGGAGACTGAAGGGCAGCTCTGCAACAGACAGACCTGGGATCAAATCTGAATTCACGGATGTAGTATGGAAACAACTTTGAGCAAATTGCTTGACTCTCAGTGAGTTTCAATTTCCTCGTCTATCAACAAACCTGCCTCACCCAGCGTTTACAAGGCTTTACTGAGTGAGGCTGTGTGAGAGCACTTGGCAGAGCACCAGAGGGCTGGAGCCATGGGAGACTGGCAAGAACACATTAATCCGCCTTCCTCTCCTTCTGATGCTGCAGGTCTGATCTCTGGCTGAGACGCTGAAAGCCAGTTTTCATCTAGGATAATTAGGATCAGCCTTGAGGGCAATTGATTTAAGGAAATAGAATTATATTTGAACATCACATTCCCTGGATCAATGATCTATTGCCACAATAATGCCGTGTAACAAACAACCACAAAACCTGAGTGGCTTTCAACAGTTAGCATCTATTCTTGCTCATGAGTCTAGGGGGCGGCTCAGCAACTGTACCAGCGTGAGCCGGGCTGGTGGGGTTCACTTATGCATCTGTGGTCAACTCTCAGGTCAGCTGGGGACTGGCTGGTCTAGGATGGCCTCAGCTGGGATGACTTGGCTCTGAGCTACAGGGTCTTTCATCCTCCAGTAGGCTGGCCTGGGCCTGCTCTTAAGACAGGGATAAAGGCCTGAGAGAAGCAGCAGACATGTGCAAGTGCTTTTACAAGACCATTTGCATCAGATTTGCTATTGTCCCACTGGCCAAAGCAAGGCATGTGGCCAAGGTCAGATTAGGTTAGAGGTGCATGACCAAAAGGTATAAATATATAGAGGCATGAAACAATGGGTCCATTATGTGATTGATCTACAATGTCCAATCCATTGAACTTATAGAGTAACATTTGAAACGTAGGAAGTCAATGAATGAAGGCATGAACAACATGGTAGACACCTGCTGAGAGGTCTGTGCTCCCCTCATCTCTGGGATCCACTCAGCCCTTCCACAGGGGTGGGTTCCTGGCAGCTTATGCTGTGTGACCTCACACCCTGGTTTTGGCTGGCCAGCAAAGGGGGAACCCCTGACACAAGCTGACCTGGTCCCATTCTCTTTCTGGAATTTGGAAATGGAAGAAGAGAGTTGAGTCGGCACCTCCGTGTGGCAGAACCTGCAACGTGAAAGCTTGGGCGCTTTGGGGAGGCTGTGTTTCCCACATCAACTGAGGAGCGGAAAGAAACAGCCAGTCTCTCAGCCAGTAGAGAGAGACAAATGAAGTAAATGCTGCATAAATTTCCTACTGATGCTGTAACAAATTACCATAAACTTAGTGATTATGCGAGTAAGTGTCTTATTGTGCAATTCTTGAGGTCAGAAGCCTGGAATGGGTCAGCAGGGCCATGTCCCTTCTGGAGGCTCCAGGGGAATTTCGTTTTCTTTCTTTCCCACCTTCCAGAGGCCACCTCCGTTTCTTGGCTCATGGTCGCTCCTCTACAACCTCTGCTTGCATTGTCACATCTCCTCAACTCCGACCTTTCTGCCTCCCTCTTTTAAGGACCCTTGTGATTACACTGGACCCACCTGATAGTCCAGGATAATCTCCTCATTTCAACATCTTTAACTTAATCATGTCAGCAAAGTCCCTTTTGCCTTGTAAAGTAGTATTTTCACAGGTTCCAGGAATTAGGATATCTTTGGGGCCATTGTTCTGCCTTCCACAAATGCTCAGAGGTGAAAGGTGGAGAAAAGGTTAGCCTTCTGCTTCTTGACAGAGTGGAGGCCTTCCCGCTCTCCTGCACCTGGTGCCATGATGCACTCCTGCACCTGGTGCCGTGACGCACTCCTGTATCCCGATGAGGAGGCTCCTGGGGGACAGCCGCCTGTGGTGCTCTGCTGGGAAGAGTCCTGAAGGCCTGTGGAACACCTGATCCATTAACAATGTTCCACACGCGTCCCAAACCAGAGAGTTATGTATGTGCCATAAACTCACCATCCTTGCTCTGGGTTAGAAATTGTAGGGTTAGCATAGCTGAGTAATGAATAACTTTTTTCCTTATCAAGGTGGGGCTTAAACTATGAACACTTAAATCCTTTTTAGCGCAGCAGAACCTGAATTAGGTCTCGCTCAGGAGACTGCCTGTAACACGTAGCATGTCACCACATACCAGATACCTACACCTAGAAGACAAAAAAAATCAATTTGGGGATTTTTCTACCCAATGCTTTTCCCTTTGAACAAAACAGATGACAAATCTGCATCAAATGCCATCGCATTCGGTGCCCCATCCTGAAGTGTGGCCACGGCTGGGAGGCATCTGTCACTGTGCAGAACATCCCTCCTTGTTAGAGCACTTCTCACATGAGACGTCACTGGTTCAGGAGCTCCGAGTTTTGTTCCTGCCAGTTCTGTTGGTGCCATGTGCCAGGAGCCCACTCATGCTGGGTCCCTGGCCTGGCTTTTACAGGGAACTGGTCCTGAGTGATGCTTCTCACTGACGCCGATCGGTGTTCTCAGTGACCTCATGGTGCTGACATTACGGTGTTGTGTTGACACCAGACAGGAAGAAAGATAAGAGGGGCCTGTTGTGCCCAGAATTTAGCAGGAACCAGAGGGTGGGCTGGAGGGTGTTGCTCTATTTTCTAAGTGGCATCACTTAGTGTCTCTCAGAGTCAGTGAGAACACAAAAGGAGAGAAGACAGACCAGAGACCTTAAGCAGAGCCCCCTTCCTGCTGGCTGCTGTGGAGTTCTCTTTTCATGAAGAATCTTTTCCTCTCTGGAGGCTTAAGGAGGCATATGTGATTTAATCCCCCCGTGGCTTTTAAACCCTGCAGACTGTGTGTTTACAAAGTAGGATCTTTTACTAGATATTGTAAAAGAGATTTCTGTGCAGACGTTTTGCCAAGAAATTAAAATCTAGTCTTTTCCAGGGTCATAAATATACTTGACAGAATCCAGAGGCTCAGTAGCAGAGATAGAAGTAGCTGTTCTCTTCAGCCAATTGCTCCCACTTGTGACCAACACCCACCCTCACCCGGGTGAGTTCTCTCCCCTCTGCCATCGGCTGGGGCAGGTCTCAGCCTCTGGCTCTGGGAGGCATTGAAGTGAGGCGCTCTGAGCCACGTAACCACATATCTACGCTGCTCCAGATGCACACACACCTCGGGGTTCAATTATCAACCTGAGAGAATTCATCTCTCAGCAGTCTGATAGTCTCCTCTCCAGCAATGACCAAGTTTTCAAGGAAGACATTTATATTTTAACTATGTCATTCTTTTTGCTGCTTTAAAATCAGATTTGATTTTCTTCAGCTCGCTGGGCTTTACACAAATGTTGGTAAGCTGAATGGGGTGTCAACACTTGGACCGGTGACCAGTTCACTGGAGACTTCTCAGCTCTACCTTCAAGGGAGCACCCAGGGACTGCTTTGTAACTGCTGCTTTTCAGGTTCCCCTGAGCCCTTTGTGTGTCCCTGAGGACTCTCAGCCCCGGAGAAAGCCAACCACAATGGTCTGATTCCGAGGAAACCTCTCTGTTCTTCCTTTTCCCATGGCATGTGCCCAAAACCAGCCGATTATCAGAAAACTAAAAATTTTTGTAACCCAAATTTAAGATTTTTTTAACTAGTTGGAACATGTTAACATGATTTAAAGGTCAAAAAAGCCTAACATTTCAGCAAAAACTTGAGTCTTCCTCAGTAACTAAAATTTGATAATATTTCTTGGCAGTTAATTCAATTTACTCTACGTACTTGACAATACTACAGCTGTATTTCTTTTAAAAATAGCCTATAGCGCTTTTAAAATTACTCAGTCGCTGACTTATTTAGAACTCCAGTTGTTTGTGTCCTTGTCTCGCTTCTCCTCGGAACTGTGGGTTCCTGGAGGGGAGGCCCCTCGAAGCCTCTCCCCAGGAAACCAAGTGCCACGCAGTCCTTCAGGAGCTCAGGCAGCGCAAGGGGCGGCCACACAGTGCTCTCCCCCTCTCTGAGGCCTCTTCTCTTCCTCCTTCCGCCCACTGCTACCCTTCCCAGAAACAGAAGCATTTCTTATTATTCATTATTTAGCTTTTGTTGAAAGCTTCTACGAAAAAAGCAGTCATGCAGATCCTTTTTGAAAAAGAGTAGTGTACATTATAAACCGCTCCTGTAGGGGCCCAGTGGCGTAATGGTTAGTTCACATACTCACCTTTGGCAGCCCAGGATTCACAGGTTCAGATTCTGGGTGCAGACCTACTCCACTCATCAAGCCATGCTGTGGTGGCATCCCACATGCAAAACAGAGGAAGATTGGCAACAGATATTAGCTCAGGACCAATCTTCCTCATCAAAAGAAAAAAAAGTCATTCCTATAAATCATAATAATGCACAGTAAAGGTGCTGCTTGGAATTCTTAGGGCTGGGAGTGGAGTAGAAAGAAGGAGGGAGGTCTCTCCTAAGACAGTGACTGGAGTAATCATTGGCTCTAGGGTGATACTGTTGTTCACACTTTAAATTAAAATTGCACATTGCAGATTCTGATTAAAAATTAGTTTTAAAAGTCAGACATCTTGGGGAAACGTTTTTAGTATGTTAGTAATATTATTACTGAGATCTTTCCTGCAAAACTACAAATAAAGCGCCATGGTTCTGCCCATTTCATGTCTGACAAGTAGTTACACAAACAAAATTTCTTTTAATAAACCAAGCAAGTCAAGTTTATTTTAGGAAAAAGCAAAAAGTAAAATAGAAACAAGTTGAAACCTACTATTAAGATTTTTCAGATGATAAAACATTTAACTCTCTTCCACCTTTCTTTAGCAAACAACACACCAAAACTTGGTTTATACATACAATAACCTAGGAAATTCTTCTTGGATAATGTGAAGTAAAATTTCCTTAAATATTCAATTTTTCTAGCTCTATTAAGCAGTTTTTAAACATAATTTTAGTATTGTATGTGTTAAGTTAAACAACGTATATCCTCATGGGAAACAGCCTCCCTTATGAGTAAAACACAAACCTTCCAAGATTTTAGCAGAAAATGACAGTTCCCAGGAAGTCACTCCAGAAGGGGAGTCCCCTTAAATTTCCTGCACGTTAATTCCCCTTGAAGTTGTGACTCAAGAATGGACACCCCACATTCTTTAGTTCCCCTTGACCCGGTTGAAAGTTAGGTAATTTTATTTTGATACTTGTGAATGTATATACCCGTGCCGCTTCTGATTTCGTTCTTGTGGTTTATCACTAACCTTAAAAACACTTGACTAAATAAGGGAGAACATAAAAAACACTTGTTGAAAATCCAAACTCAAAAAATAGGCACATTTCCAAAGCACACATTTCTGATCCTAAAATAACCTCCCTCTAGCCCTAGAGGACCAGCAGAGCTTTGCAGACACCTTGCCCAGCTTCCATCCAGCTCCCTGCACTTCTCAAGCTCGCCAGGAAGTCTCGGAAGCTGTACTCACAAGAACCAATCTAAAATGATGTATCTTAGACACCAAGTTGAGTCTTTTCCTTTCATTTCCTTCCCTTCAATTTCCTTCACCCCTAGACTCTCCACTTAAGCCTGAGGAACACAATGATTTATAGGAACATGACGATTAGAATCACCTGTCCACACCTTTCCAGCCCAGGCCACCGGCTCTGTCCACTTTTGTAGGAGACTGTGATTCGGTGACAGCTCACCAGATATAGAGCCCCCTGCATATCCCCAAACTGGACAACAGCCATTGCGTGCACAATGCCATGGCTTCTCCACACCACTGCCCGGAAGGTTTGGAGTGCAGGGGGCCCAGGTTGCCCAGGTCTCGTCCATAAAACCATTCACATCAGCTGAGAATGCAAAGGATAAAGTCCCCAAAGACTGCAGGAACAGATCATGAGACACTTGGAAAGAAGGGAGCCGTAGGAACGACCATTTGAGCAGCAAAGAGTGTGTGGGGCCCCTAGGAAATGAAACTTCAGATTAACAGCCCCGGGAGAACTCGGACTTGACCACGTTGTTTACGGCAATGTGGAATGTTACCAAATTCCATCCATGGACTTTTATTCATATCTGAAACATAAACTAGGGAAAAGAATCCAACAACCAAAAAACTAGCAACAAAGGCTCAGTAATCAGAACAGGGCCTACGTTCCTGCTTTTTGTAGAAAAACTATAGCTTGAGAGTGGTAGCATCTTATAAACTAGGTAACTCCAATCCCAGAGAACATAGCAGAGACCAAAGTCGGGTGAGTTTCCATTTTCTCAGATGGGCTCTTGACATCCTTTCCTTCTCTTGGCTGCCATGCTTTCTCTCTTCTTGAGTTGAGATGTGCATTGAGAGTAAAGATGTCTTAATGAGGATGGTCTTTTTACAAATTGGTGTTCTGATCTTCACAGACTTGCCACGAACATAATCCCTTTCACGAGATCCAGCCAAACTTCCCTGTGAACATCTGTCTCCTGAAGCATCCCACCGCTGCCCTAAATTCTAACGGGTGGCTCTAAACCAGATACTCACATCGTCTGACCTCAGAATTATCTTCCATGAAGGATGTCTGGCTAAAAGGTAAGATTTTCAATGTTTAAACGTGGCATTTCTGAATGAGATTTTTTTTTCTTCAATGGCTTGTGATATTAACATTTTAAACTATCTTTCAAGAGAAAAGTTTGTATCCAATTAGTTATTCAAATATCTCTTACCAGGAGTTGAATAGAAAAGAGCCTGAAATTGGTAAGATTTATATAATCTTAGCACAAGCCTTCAATACACTTTAAATTATGACACTCCTGTAACTTCTCTTGGCCCTGAAAATCACTTTGCGCAGTGATGAAGTGAGGGCGAGAAGCACGCTCTGAACAAAAGCTGACAGCAGAGGAAGGGGACCAAGTGCTGGAGCTTTACTCAAAGTTATTATCACGACAGAGCTGACATAAACTACTTGGCTCTTGGGCGCGTCCACCTCCAAGGGGCCACATGCTTGTCTGGGCTGTTTCTTGGGTTGCATGATCTGTTAAGGAAACAGATATTTGTTTTGATCTTTATAATAAGCCAGACACTAATTAGTGTCAAAGAATTATATTCTTGCAATAATCATACTGGGTTTTATTTTTATTTTGTTTTCTTTCTGATAGGTGTTAAATGTGTTCTGATGCTCATGATACAGTCCTTTTACTGTCGTCCCGGGGGTTTTGCACACACAGAACAGAACCTGTCACTAGGCAACAAAGCAGCCCTGGCTGCAGGTTGTAAGAGCCAAGTGCCTTTTCAGCCGGTGTTCACCATGTGTGCTGCTTCTGGGCCTCTTTGGCTGCCCTTTCCTTGGGACAAGCCTCCACTCTTCATACCAACAAAGACTCGCAGCCCTGCAGTATTTTTCTCCCAAACACATGACTTTGAGTTTGTGCACAGGCCTAGAAGCGAAGTGTGAAATACTGAGACTCTGAGCTGGCAGTCCGTCTGGCTGGCAGTCTGTCTGACTGTCAGTGTGGGCACCCCCAGAGAGAACTAAGGCTTGACGTGGGAGAGCTGTCTCACCAGGTGTGCTTATCTGGAGCACCTGAACCTTGACGTCCATAATTACGGCTTCCCAGCACTGTTGTTCTTATAAAACGTCTAACGTCTATAGAGCACTCATAAATGCAGGCATTTATGTAGACTTAGCTCACTCAGTCTTCACCACATTCCTATAGGGTGGGTTCCTAATCTTACAGATGAGGAAAAGAGGCTCAGAGAAGTTCATAATTGCTCAAGATCACACAGCTAACTGTTAGCAGAGATGTGGTTTGACTGCAAGCAGTTTGACTCCAGAGCCCGTAACCAGCTTTTGGACAGTAGCTTACCTTGGAATGAAAGAATGTAAATAAACTAAATTAATAAATAAACAAATAAATAAATAACAACAAAATGCCCACAAGAGTTCTTTAACTCAGGCCTTTATGTGAAAATCATAGAAGAATTAGTTGAGAATGACTGGGATTAATCTGAAGTATCCCATAAACTATGTAAAAACGTGGTGAGGTTCTTACTCCACGGAGTCGACGGGGAGCTTTCCAGGAGGGGTGAAGAGAGCCGTCTTTCTTCTTGTCCCGTCTAAGTGCTCCTCTCAATGTTCGCTCCCCCAGACTCTATTTATCTCATGGTGTCCTTGCCCCAAGATGATCTGGAATTGCTCAATATAAACATTATAAGTTTAAATAAAAAAGTAATAAAAATAGTTACGCATAGGAGAGGTAGGAAACAGAACAGAAGGATCAGGGATGCAGGCAGATCTGCATTAAAGGAAAACATGAGTGAATTCATTTAAAACTTGGCAATGAGGAAAACCTTTTTATCTAGGACTCAACATCTAGACATAATAAAATAAAAAAAGCTTTCATGTGGCAAAAAGCTTCACAAGCAAAGGCGAGAGACAAAGCACAAATTGGGGAAACAGTTGCAATGCTTATTGTGGAGCTAATCTCTGTGACATATAAAGATCTCTCATGAATCGAGAAGAAAAAGACTAGCAACCTGGCTGAGGGACACGGGGCGACGTTGGTCAGAGGTGCAGACTCCCAGGGGTAAGATGAGTCAGTTCCGGGCATCCACGTGTAGCACGGTGACCCTAATCAAGACACTGTGTGATAAACTTGAAAGTTGCCAAGAGAGGAGATCTTAAATGCTCTCACAACAACGACAACAACAAGGTAGTCTTGTGAGGTGATGGGGGCGCTAACTACTCTCACTGTGATAGTCATTTGCAATACATGCGTGTGTCAAATCATCGTGTTGTACGCCTTAAACTTACACAATGTTACATGTCAACCACATCACGATAAAGCTGGGGGAAAAATGACTGACAGCCTGATGGAAACTTTGGAAGAGACATGAATAGATAGCTTACAGAAAAATAAAAGCAAATGGCCTTTAAACATAGGAAAAAACTCAACTTCACTCACCCTAAGAAAAATGAAAATTAAAGTGCAATGAGATATTATTTCCCTACCAACAGATTAGCAAAATCCAGACTCCTACAGTCCACGCTGTACACCAGGTTGTGGAGAAACAGGCACTCATGCACTGTTGGTTGGGAACGCATAATTGTGCAACCTTGTAGAGTGGAATTCAGCAATGATTAGGAAAACAATATGTACTGACCCCTTGACCCAGTCATCTCACTGTTAGAAATGTATCTCAAAGGAAAAGATTTACATTATATATACACAAGTTATTTGTTGTGACATTACTTATAATAGCAAGAGATTGGAATCAACCCAAATGTCCATCAATAGGATACTGGTTAAAAAAAGCTACAGTGCATCCACACAGTGAAATCGATGCAGCTCCAGAAAATATTAAGGCAGTACTTTATATATTGATATAGAAAGATCTTCAGGATACATTATTTAATTGTGATTTTAAAAATCAAAGCGCAGGAAAGTGTGAGTAGTATGGTATTTTGGGGGTAAGAAAGGGAAATACATACATATATGTGTATATATATGCTTATATATAAACATATAATATAAGCACTATAAGTTTAAATAAAAAATTAATGAAAATGTTTATGTGTGGGAGAGGTAGGAAACAGAACGGATGGAGGCATATTTCTCCTAAGCTCCTTTGTTATAGTTTGACCAGGGTTTTTTTCTTAACTCATTCAAAAAGTAAAATTAAGTCAAAACGAAAAGAGAAATCTCTATAAATTGAAAGCAAGCTGAAATAGTTGAAGCTAATTGTATATTGTGTTGGTAGCATAACCTCACAGAGAAAGGAAAACCTTCGAGTAACCTCAGAACACAGTAGTTTGACCACCTTTTTTTTTTTTCTTCTTCTTCTTCTCCCCAAATCCCCCCAGTTCATAGTTGTATATTCTAGTTGTAGTTCCTTCTAGTTGAGCTGTGTGGGTCACCACCACAGCATGGCATGATGAGTGGTGCTAGGTCTGCGCCCATGATCCGAACCTGCAAAACCCCAGGCTGCTGAAATCGAGCGTGCGAACTCAACCCCTCGGCCACGGGGCCGGCCCCTAATCACATAACCTCAGTGGGATATAGTCAGTAATTGAAAATAAATTTCAACATCATTCAGCAGTTTTGTTAGCAGCAGTAGCATATTCATATTGTTGTGACTGTTATTTTGAAACTGTTTTACATTTTGAAGCATAAAGTAAATAAGCAATTATATTAATATAGGGAACCACCATTTTTAGGATAAAAATAGACACAAGAATAAAATCAAACAAGTAAAAAATCTGTAATCGTATTTTAATTAGAAATATCAGTATGGTCTCATTTTTTAAAATGTATTTTTCTGCCTCTGACCACTGAAAAGTCCTGTAACAATGAACGCCTACAGCACCCAGAGTTAGGTCTCTAAGGACCATCCCCACCCCAGGGAAAATCAAAATTCTAAAGAGGATCCTTGGAGGAATGATTAATTCCAGGTTTGCAGAGAAAAACAGAAAGAAAGAAAGAAAATGTACAATATGACTCTGAGACAGTTTGTTGTTCCAGAAAGTAATGAAATGTTTTAAAGGTGAATGAGTCATGTGTAAAGAACAGGGAGCAGCTTCAATGTGTTCCCCACAGTCCATTTGAGAATCAAAAGAATCAAGACTAAGTGATCGAAATCGCACTAAATATTAAAAAATCCAGTTTACGATGACACTTAAAAAAGAGAAAGCCTTCAAAAAAATCTGTGTCCACTGGAAATAGCTTCTGCATTAACTTTCTATGGTGGTAATTAAAAGGAAAGAATTAGGTATTCAGTGTACTTTTCCTACACAAATTATATTTCAAAGTATCCAAACAGCCCTATCTGATGTCGGAAAGTGCCACTTTACAGAACACTTCCAGCTGATAAGTGCAGAAGGAATGACAGAATCCAAAAATAGCTATTTTAGAATCCCTAATGGAATGCTCCATTCGGGCTACAGTCATCAACAGATGTTAAAATTCTAGAAGAAAGGTCAAGGGGAAGCAGATGTTTGCAGAGTGCCAAGCACTGATGGCTCCTTGTTATGAGGAGAAAAGAAAACTTATACTGGAGAGCCCAGGCTGACTCTTGTTGACACCAGCAGCCGTCTGAAGGGCATGGCGCCCCCCAGGAAGTGTTCTTGCCAAAAAGTTGATCCTGAATCTAATCAACTGTAGAAAGACTTTTTTGCTTTTTACAATTGTAAAAAGACACTCACAGAAACTGAAAATAGACGATATTAGATGGAGGGATTATTGTCAATTCTGTTAGGTGCAATTAGGAAAAGGAGCTTTTTTTTGTGGAGCTGTGTATTGAAGTATTTAGGGGTGAAATGTCATGATATCTAGGATTTGCTTTAAATATTTCGGCATATAAAAATAGATTAAAAAGATGAAATACGGCAAAATGTTAATCACTTTTGACACTCAGATAGAGGTACTTGCATAGAGAGTTCATTAGATCTGGCCTTGCTTGGAGAAGTGATGGTCAAGCAAAATGCAAGAGAAATAAATGTATTGTTCCCCAAACGCAATAGAATCTTAGCTGCTCAACAAGAGAAGTGGCTGAACTATTGGCTGCAAGAGAGGACAAAGGTTAGGAGCTGGAGCCAGCTTCCAGGGGTCCCAGGGGTCAGTCTGCTGTGGACAGTGCCCAAGGTCACAGAATCTCTAGGACCTACACAGAGGCCGTGTTGTGTTAACCTGGCAGGACAACCTGCTCCATTCCAAGCCAGAGCAGAAAGAGGTGCTGAGGCAGGGGGAGAAACTGGGTAGGACTTCCTGCATGGAATTGGTGGAGCTGCGTCCTCAGAGGGAGAGAGCCGAAGGGCCAGTGGGAAAAACAGAGGAAGAGGAGGACTAGGGAATTAGCCAGGGGTCACCCAAGCACAAAACATCTTGGAGAAAAGGACACTCCAGTTTATTTACAAACAATAGTGCATTACTTGAATTCCCCAGAGTAGAGTGAACTATTAACTACAAGTACCTCTAGACTGCAAACTTTTCTCAGAGCAATAATAAAGCATCTCGTTGGTAAGGGTTAGGATTAAGGAGAGGGTGACGGTAGGGTGAGGATCAGGTTCAGAGCCAAGGTCAGGGCCAGGGTTAGGGGTTAGGGTTAAGGTTAGGGTTAAGGTTAGGTGTAGGGGTTAGGGTCAGGATCAGGGTTAGGGGTGAAGGGTTAGGGTTGGGTGTTAGGGTAGGGTTAGGGTAGGGTTATGGTTAGGAGTAGGAGTAGGGTGAGTGTGAGGGTTAGGGTCACAGTCAGGGTCAGGGGTAGGGTTCTGGTTTGGGTTTAGTTTAGAGTTAGGTTTAGGGTTAGAGCGTTAGGGTTATAGGGTTAGGGTTAGGGGTTAGAGGTATGGGTAGGGTTAGGATCATTGTCAGAGTTTAGGATTTGGGTTAGGGTTAGAGTTAGGGTTAGGGCTCGGCCTAGGGTGGTTAGGGTATGGGTCAGGTTGACATACTGGTGGGAGAACCAGGATCAGTGTCTGGCTCCAAACTTTAGGTAAGAACCTGTAGGTATGTGGGTTGGGTTGAGCTCATAGTGAAAACAGGCATGGTAAAGTGCATGGTCTGCTTGAATTCAGAAGTTTACTTCACACATACACATTCCGTTGTGAGTGAGGTGGGGAGGATTTCAAAATCTACAAGGTTTCCACATTTATACTTCAGGTACAATAATTGGCAGAGTTTCCAAGATGCAGAAATGGAGTAGGAAGAAAAGAATCCTGGGTAATCTAGATAGGTGTGCTGCCTGCTCACTCCAGTCGATAGTGTGCACCTCTTCTGACTCTGCATCGGTAATGATACACTGGTAGCTTGGAACTGGGCATGTAGGAATATTTACAGAAATTGGTTTATACCACAAATCATGATGTTCCCCTCTCTCCCCACCAGCAGAGCTGACTGTTAAACATTTACATGCTCTATTAGTTGGAATTCTTCAGAGAAACCGAACTATTACGATATATAGATATAAAGAAACTTACTATGAGACATTGGGTCACACAATTATGGAGGCTGAGAAGTCCTATAACCTGCCCTCCACACCTGGAGGCCTGGGAAAGGCTGTGGCATAACTCTGTTCTAAACTTGAAGTCCCGAAATCCTGGAGCGCCAAAGTCCTAGGACAGGAGAAGACTGTGCCCCAGCTCAGGCAGACAGCAATCCGCCCTTCCTCTGCATTTTCGTTCTATTCAGGCCCTCCATGGATTGGATGATGCCCGTCCACATTGGTGAGGCGGGTCCTGTTTACTCAGTCAACTGATTTAATGGTAATCTCTTCTGGAAACACCCTCGCAGACACACCCAGAAATAATGTTTTACCAGCTCTCTGGGCATCCCTTAGCCTAGTCAAACCGACATATAGAATTAACCATCACACCTGCACATCACTGGTGGTACCTGTAATCCAGGTGGACTAACATGATCGTCTGAGAAGGCTTTTTCCCAGGTGACACTGTCTCTGCCCGGGGCCGGGGTTCTGAGGCTGACTTGCTGACAGTAGAGCAGGGCCTGACAGAAGCACATCGGTCTCAGGTAGCTGGCTTTGAGCAGGAGAAATGCCAGGCAGTACAGGAGACATTCTCATCTAACAACTGGGGAAGGAGGACTGGAGAACCCATTGTCAATGGAGCCCCACAGTGTGGGGGGCAGAGTGGAGGGTAGTTCATATGGGCAGACTCTACAGGGGTCTCAGAGCTTGTGCTAGTTCATTCTCCCAGGGGAATGATGATTTGTTACTAAATTCTACCTTATGTGCTGTTTAGAAAATGTGGGAGAAAGTAAATCCACCTGCACATGGTGCATGAGCAGGAAACCTTGTCCTAAATCCAGAGTTGGCTGGGAAATTTTCTAGGAGCAGAGTTAGCATCATCCCCATTAATTTGGGGGCCCTTCCACCACACACAGACATAACCTTGCCACGAGTCAGATAAGAGCAGTCAGCTCTGTGTCTTTTGGTCTATCTCTCCATCTTCTTCATCGGTGATTTACACATCTGCCCACCTTTCAATGTGGTGAGTCCTGAGTGAGACCTGAGTTACTTCACAGGCATAACAGGACCTCTAAGCTAGAATTAAATCTCTCTCTCCTGCTTCTTTAGCACCAGGCCGGTAGAAGAATAATGCATAGAGATACAGATTGACTTGAGTCTCATACTTTTGGTGACAGGAGTAATTCTAGCTGTGAATAGGATCTATAGGATGTGGAAAACTTCACTAAAACCTGGGTAGACATGGGTTCTTAGGAAGGCTGCACCAGAGGGAGCCATTGCATTGCAATTAGTGATCTACTTTGTGTGCTGGCCTGTTGACACAGTCTCTTGGGAACTAGTCTGGGGTCCAGTGAAAGTGATTGGTTTTTCTTTCTGACAAATAGAAATGGCAAGTAATAGGATATATTGGAGAATATGAGGAAGCCATTTTGTGTAAACCTAATTCGGCCTGACCTTGTCTTTCCAAAAGGGCCTGACTGAGGCCGTTAAGCATGCATTGTATATCTGCTTTAGAGATTCCCTATGGCAAGAGCAAAGGCCCTTGAGATAAAGGTGCAACTTCCCTCCCCCTCCTAATGTTGGCATTTCTTTAAGGATTAAGCATCTTTCCTTAGGCTAGAAACTGATTGCTGCACTCACCTGTGACCACCCAGCTCGAGACAATAGACTTGCCTCCTGCTATGCCCTCCCCTCCGAGAGAGCAGACCCACTACCTGCTGTGTCCATCAGGACAATCTCGTGACTATTGTGGGAGGAACATTTCAATCATATGTGAAACATCCTGTTTGGGGGTATATAACCACTCTGTATACCTCACTTCTTTGTTGCCCTTTCTTCCTTCGGGAAGAAAGGCCCCCGGCCATGGTCCTCACATTTTAGCTCAGAATAGACTCACCCAAATTTTCATTTACAGATTGGTTATGGATTATTTTCTTCGACATTTCTGAGGTAGCCTATAAAGGAGAGAGCCTGATGCAAGTGACCTGGAGCAGTCGGAAAATACTTCCAGTCAGCAGACGAGTGCATCTCAGCATCAGGATACTTATGTGCCCTTTACGGGGAGAAACCATGATCAAAATCCTACCCAGCATCAGGTCAGGGACCTTTGACCTGTGACCCAAGTGTGTTACTGAGTTGTTGCTAGAGACAGAAGTGTCAGAGGCAGACAACTCTGTACTTGAGCTCTCCAGGCCAAACCAAAGCAAATGTAAACAAACAAGCCCGGGACTGTGGCAGGATGTGTAAACGCTTCCAAGTGGGCATTCTAGTGAGCAGAGGGCAGGAGGGCAGTTCTAGCTGATGTCTTAGTCACTTTCCAGAATGCTAGGGGGAAAAGTGTCTTTACAACCTGAAAATCTATGCAATCGGGAAATGAGTCCAAATCTTGTTTGGATCAGTTTCAGGATCAAGCTTTACGAAGTAAATTGCTCTAAGTGTAATTAGAGTATGATTGCTCCCCCTCTTCCCACAACTTCTTTTGGTTATTAAAGCTGAAGGCAAGCTGGGAGAGGGTAAGAAAACATTCCCTAGAAGGCAAATGACACTGTTCAAGGTCCAAACCTACCAGTGCCCATGAGAATATATCAAGACAGATGTGAGTTTCAATAGCAGTGTGATTTCCCTTTGAATGGCCCCGGGGAGACACTCAAGGTGCACCACCTCAGTCAGTTGTCATGCACCCGGACAGCGAAGCAGTATGGTGACAGGGAGAAAACTGTGGCTGCAGATGGCAGTATTAGTTCTTTGAAAAACATAGGTGACAGCTCCAGATTTAGATTTGGCTTTATTTTCCTTTCTTTACTTTCTCTTCTCTTCTCTCCTCCTCTCTCCCTCTCTCTCTCTCTTTCTGCTAAGGTCTGGAACCTCTTCATATCTGTGTAATGGTATCATTTCATTGGAATTTCCTTAACAAATAATAGCAGTGTTCAGCAGGTAGATACTGCCACACTTATATGCCAGACACAGAAAGAGCTCAGAGGTGTAGATATTTCTGATTGCAATGAATTCCAATGTTATTCTTTAAGTGCTGGTTCAACACTGTCAGCAGCAGGACGACACCCGACAATTGGACACCCTTCCTTTTCAGTTCTGTGTACTGATGCAAGAGTGGCAGAACAGAGAAGCAAGTCATTATCTCCAATTTCTCTCATATCTAGAGTATTTGGAGTATTCCCAATTTCAAAGCCTAAAAACTGAGCTGGGAGCCAATGTGTTCAGAATGGGAGGAAAACCTATGGAAGAAACCCCAAACCAGAAGAAATGGTTTCTCTGTCCGCAAGGAACACAGGATAGAGCTGAGTGAACTCTGGACATTTGGGGAGAACTCTAGGGATACATATTGCCTGGAAACAAGAAGTCGAAGCAGCACATTGAAAATCTGCAAGTTAGCAGTGGAATCTCCATGACCTGTACTCTATGTGCATATATAACCACTATTGGTGGTGGTGCAGGAAAAAGAATCAGACAAAATAGAGTTGCAGTAAAGTGAATGAATGCATCACACCCTGAGTTAAAGATGCCTCAGGCTCTTTACTCGGGAATCAGTGGACAATGCTGGATGTAAGTGATTTTAGCAGACACCCAATAGCTAGTGAGGACAAACAAGCAAACAAACAAAATCCCAACCACAGCCTCCTGTACCACTGCCTCATGCAATTTATTCATGTCCTCAATTGTATTAATTTTAACTTGGAGATATGAATTTCCTTGAAGTGTTGTTATTATTTTATTTAAATACCATGATGTCTTCAATAAGATGCTAAAAAAGCACAGCAAAGCTGTTATGGGTGCTAGCTTCCTCACGGTGTGCAGGTTTAAGACGTCTCTGGATAAATACTGACATTCCCCACTTCTATGAAATATAGGGGGATAGTGACTAAGCACTTGCTGAGCACCAACCCTGAAAAGTATACACCATTGCTGATTGGACTTGACCTACTAATCACAGAAATTACAAACATTTGGGGGGTTAGTGGCTACTAAGGGAGCTTTGAGGACTATAACTTGAACATTAAGTGATTCGATGACTCACCTCACAATTTTGAAAAGAAGGCCTGGTTGCATCTAAGAAAGAACAGCCTGCCTTCAAGACCTGTGGATCTTTTAGAAACTTGGGAACGGACAGAAGATGCTGACAGGCCCTTAGGGTACTTGAAATTGTCTTTTAATGCTCTGGTTGAGCTTCCCTGCATCTTGCTAACTCACTATTACTACAGATGGCAGCTTTGAGAACGTAGAGAAGGTAATCTCCATCAAGATAAGGCTGGGAAATGGATTCCATTAGACTTTGCTAATTATGATCAGTCTGAGATTGAGACTCAGTTCTTTACTTGAAAATTAGAATTCTTGGCCTTAATGTTGGTCATTAAGACAGATTTTAGAATTTTATGAATTGGGCTCCTTTTGAGGAATGAACTTATTAACTTAATTCACTTGTACATAAAATCTGTGTCATTTCAGATGCTGAGGTTCAGTGATGAGTGGCCATAAAAGGAACTTTAATTTCAGGCCATGTCTTAGCAAACAAGATTCATAGGCCATTTTATTTGTCCCATTAGTTGGACACGGGAGTAAGTTTCCATGTATACTCATAATAATTAGCATACTCACATTCTTATTCTTGGCAAAGAGAAAAAGTGGTACTCATGCTGGAAGAGACAAGACCAGAAGCACACCCCAGTAGATGCCAATCAAATAGGGAGTAGAAAGATGGACCTTGCATTTCTAGGACCAGGGAGACAGTAGATGCTGCCTCAGCACTAAGCTGTCAGTGAGGGAAGACTACCAACCGCCCATGGCTAGTGTCTGCTTCGTCATCTTCTTCCATTCCTGACATGTAATGTGTGGACCACATCTATGCAATGATATGGACAAGGTAAGCTCAGGGACACAGTATGTTTTGGTGAGAATGGACAGCCTCAACACTAACTGACAAAGCTGATTGGACAGAATCAGGCAGAAGTAGGTACTCTGTGACACAAGGTGGCAGTACAGATGCAGCTCCTGGTACATCCTCCTAACTTATCACAAACAATTGTTTTCAAACAAATGACCAACCCAATTCCAAAATACTTTCCCAAGGTTCAGTTCTATATCCCATTTCTAGTATCAATTTTCTTAGCCTAGATCCTCTAGAAAACAGAGTCTCAAGTAAGGAGTAAAGTGCTGAGAGGTATTTGGGAAGTGCAAGTCTCTGTAACCCAAGCCTCTTGTCTTTGAGACCACCCTCCTCACTCACTTAGGAGTGGGCCTTTGGCAATGAAGTATTTTGTGATCCCATTGCTCTGGTCTAAAGGGGACCAATGTTCACAGAGGAAATAACCCACGTGTCATCAGTGGGGAAGCTGTGGGGCATTCACACAGCAGAACACTCCTCAGTTGTGCTCAGGAGCAGATGCTGACACACACTTCATGGGTGAATCTCACAGATGTGATGCTGAGGGAGGAGAGCTGGACATAAAACATGAATAATACAGGGGAAGGAGGTCCACTTTTCTCTTTTTTTTTTCTTTTAACATAATAGGTGCCTTGAATCAGGCTCTTCATTGGCAATATCATGTCACGAAAGACTAACAGCTTGAGATTCAGGAGACCCAGGTTCTGGCTGAGCTCTGATTGCCATGGGCAATCTTTGCTTCAGTGTCCTAAGTTGTTCCCTCTGGTCCATCACTCCTCCGAAAATACTAAGTCTGCATCTGTTCATCACTGTGACTCTAATTTTAAACCATAACTGACGACGGTGTACCTATGGTGTCCTGGTGCCTCCTGTTTTATCCTTATTGGCTTTCAAGATGTTATGGCTCACATTGAGTTAGGAATCCTATTGTGGTACCAATGACAACTTGTGAACCATTCTCCTGGTGAACATCTTTCCACCACAGCCACATGGCTTAGAACCTTCTGCTGTGAACTGGGTGGTCAATCATGGAGAAGTTTACTTCCTGCAGAGGAGCCAAGTTCTGTGCTAAAGAGCTCTTCTCTTCCCCTATTGCCCCAGACAGGGCCTTATGAACCTTCCCCAGTCAACTCGTGTGGAGGAGGGCAGCCATGGTGAATGTCACGCCATTGGCCTTGAACAGAGGGAGCGCCCTGGCTGAGAAGTCAGAGGGAGGGGAAATCCCTGGTGCTGCCTTCAGGCTGCGAGGTCCGAACCTCTTTCCAGAATGGTCCTGTTACATGTGGTGGGCAAGTTCCAGGGCAGCAGAGTGCTGATTCAGTTACACTGGGGCCTGATCGATTTCCAAACATTCTGCTACACGTTACTTCTATTAAAAATGTGCGGCTACCAACCAACTCATAAACAGGATGATAGAAGGTAACTCTTCCATAATTTGGGCTTAGACCACCTGGCACAATATTTTAACATGACTGTAGTATACCGAATTTTAAAATAAGTCCTGTGCCCTACCTTAGGCAAGATTCATTGATGAATGCAAAACTGTGGGTGAAATTTAAAGGAGAAACTGTGTATTTGCAGAACCTCAAAGTATCTCCCTCCAAATATTTACTATAACATTTTTCTCTTAATTTCTTTAAAAGACCTATGACTATTTAAGGAAAGAATTTAACACTGTATTGTGGGATTAAAACATAGGTGGATGTGGAATTCATGCCGACAATAGCACGAAGGGTAGAAGGAGGTCGATGCTCTGTTCTGTGGCAGGGCTCTCCATTTTGACATTGATGAAACTAGGACACTATTAACTCCAAGCAGATTGTGCCACGTTAAAGACACATATCTTGATTCTGGAGCAGCCACTAAAACTATGCAAAGGAGTTGACTTAAATGCTAATAAAGGAATGAAATAGAATACAGAAAAGTATTTGTACAAGAATGTTCACAAAGGAAATAACCCAGGTGTCCATCCATAGGAAAGCTGTGGACAGTCACACAGCAGAACGGTCCTCACCCGTACCAAGGAGCCAATGCTGACACACACGGTGGGCAAGTCTCATAAATGTGATGCTGAGCGAGGCAAGCTAGACGTAAAATAATCCACGTATCATTTCAGCCTAAATGAACCTAGAGTGGAAAACGTCAGAACAGTGGCTGCCTTTGGGGGAGGGAAAAATTGCCTGCGAAGGAACATGGGGGTCTTTTCTGGGGATAATGGAAATATTCTATTCTTAAAAGGGGTGAAGGTATATGGTGTATTTACTTGTCAAAACTGTACAGTTGAGATCTGTGCCTTTCAATGTATGTACATTTTGCCTCACAAAAAAAACCTAAAACACAATAAAGCGAAGGGTGGGGAATGGGTTGAAGTACAGATGAAACAGAAATGGCAGATGAATAGTAGTTGTTGAAGCTGAGTGACAGGTCTACTGTGCTATTTTATTATGTATAAGTTCATAATTTTCTGTAATAAAACACTTCTATAAAAAGAAAACTGACCTACAGTGTTAGCTGGTGAGATGTTGGTACATTTGGGGAGGAGGGCGGGGGAAAGTGATGGTGGGGGGCATGAGTGAAGCTGCTTCTAGTTCTTGGTTACACACGTGCATCCACTGCCATAACCCTCCAGCTCCACAGGAATGATTTCTGCCTAGATTTCTGTAGGCAGGGTCTACATCAATAAAAAATTTAGATCCTACATATTTGTCCAAAAATTCTACATTCGACATTTCAGAATAACATTAGTGTGTTGTTTCATTTCATTTTAAAGTGGAACATGTTCATTCCTGACATCAGGATGGATTTTAATTTCCAAAGTATCTACCAATGTCCTCACCCTTGCGTGACCCCCTGGGTCTTTCTATTTTTGACTCAATTTGGTAAGTGGCATGGTTTTGAGTTATTATGATGCAAGTTTTTTCCAGCAAAGTCCACCCCCACAGTGAAGCTCACCAAGGCCACGGCAGCTAGTACAGTTCCGCAGGCACAGCATGTACTCAGACCTGTGGGACCAGGGTGAATGAGGAACAAAATGAGGCACAGGGGTTGGTTCCTGCAAAGGGCCGTGAGTAGGTGATGCAGGTGAGACTGAAGGCTCCAGCTCAGCGACAAACATTCACACATTTATTAGAGAAATCATTTGTAACCCACTCACCAAAAGATGCTGGCTTGAGGCAGAGGTTTCAGCCTTGGCTGTGCACTGCAATCACCTAGAAAGCTTTAAAAATACTGACGCCCAGGGCCCACTCAGGGATGCTGACTTAACTGGTCTGTTGCCACATGGGTGTGGGGGACTGTAAAAGCCCCAAGTGATTCTAATGTGCAGTCAGGGGCAAGAACCACTGACTGGGGGTTGGGGAAGCACCAGCTGCGTGAGTCCACGTGTGGGCTATGAGACTGGCCCCACTGTAGTGTCTCAGTTGGGGTCTTAGACACCAGCTCAAGCTTTGCTGATATCAAAGGACTCCTTCAGACTCACTCAGCTGTCTGGCTAAATGGCAGCAGAGGGGAAACGTCTCCTCGCAGGTCTGTCTTTACGTCTCTTGCTCTCAGAGTAAGAGCTTGTTCCAGGCACGGTAGTTTGACTTAGTCTGTGTTGAAAATCATGAATAGCCTACAAATACCTAAAGGGATGAAAAGAATTTGCAGACATGTGGAGTGCATTAGATGTGTTTTCAAGTTTCTCCCATGATTATAAATAAAAAATATATAATGTTGGGCTTTGGTTTCCTAAACTCAGCCCTCTGCTATTTCCCTAAACTATGCCAAATCTTTCCTAAATGTCTCCGCATTCTCTCGAGGGGATAATTCCCAATGGTGAAGAGTGCTAGATGGACGTGAATCTCAAGGGAACTCTGCTTCCACTGCAGAAGCACCCCTCCCCAGAGCCTGGGAGATGAGGGAAGCTGCAGGAGGAGGGTGCTCTGGTGGCGGGTGGCTCTGGAGTCGGGTGGAGTTGATGCTGCGTCCCAGAGCAGCCCCTCAGTAGCTGTGGGGCTTTGGATGAGTTACTCGACTTGGAACAGCTATATAGACCTCATCTGCAAGAAAAGGCATAACAACACTGATTGCAAAAACGTCAGCCATTCTCCACACCTCCTGCATCCATGCCCTTTGCAATGTGGTTTTACAGCTGCTCCCATCAACAGGCAGAATCTGCTCCCCAAACCTTGCATGCAGGCCGCCCTTATCTGCTCTGGCCAATGGAATGCAGTGGGTATGACAATGTGCCTGCTTCAGGCTGGGCCCAAAGGTCTTGCATGCTTCTGCCTTTTCTTTCAGAATTCTGCCATCTCCATGAGAACAAGCCCATGTTAGCCTGCTGGAGGATGAGATGCTGTGGGGAGGAGGACTGAGATGCCCAGTCAGTAGCCAGCTCACTCCCAGAAGCAGAATCCCCCTGTCAGCAGCTGGCCACACAGACACGAAGGAGCCCAGCTGAGCTCAGCCTAAACTGCTGACCAGCGCAGCCGTGAGCTAAATTTTGGGGTGGGTTGTTAGGCAGCAATAGCTAACTTGTACAGATACCCATTGCACACAGGATGCCAGATTCAGGGCCATGTTGGTTACAAGCTACTTGGCAAACAGCAGGCACCCCCTAAGCACTGATTTCCTCTTTCTCTTGTCTAAAGTTTCGTCTCTTGAGTTACACAGACATGCTCAGAGACGTGTATGCATGTGATTGGTGCTTAAATGCGTGTGAAGGCCAGACACAGGTCCTCCCTAAATTTCCACGCCTCATGCTGTGAACTTCTAGCACACGTTGATGCTGCCTGTGCACCGACTTCCTCCCTGAGCATTAGCTTCATCCCCTCAGCCCAGCTCCCACCTGTGAGGCAGTAACAGGCCCCAGGGCCAGTGACTCCAGGAGCTGGAAATTCAGAAGACTGACGGCCTGATGTTCTCACCTCATCACTTCCTCCCTTCCCGAGTCCGTCTCCAAGCTGTGCTCACCCTTCGTACTCTGCTTTCACTGCTCCCCGTCCATCCTGTTCCACGCAGACCTCCTCCCTCTTCCTGCCACCACTGTACCTTTCTTTCATCAGTTTTGTCCCTTTTCCCGAGTAAAATAACTCTTCTTCCACTCTCTGCTTCATACACTCACTTGGGAAACAGTAATTCACCCCACAACTTCGTTTCTGTTTTGTGAACATTCAGCCCCATTCTGGAATGAGAGTCCTGCCGCCTCCTCCAGTGACGGTCCTTCAGGGATCCAGAGTCTCCTGCCTTCTCCTTTCCTTCTGATTAAACCACTTCTCCTCAAGCACCAGCATTCAAGGTAAATTTTTTTGAACTGTTGTTGGTCATAAAGAGGAATGAAGCGCTGACACGCCACAACTTGGACGGACCTTGAAGACGTTACACTGAGTGAGTGGAGCCAGTCGCAGAAGCCCATGTGTCATAGGATTCCGTTTATATAAATGCCCAGTACAGGGAAACTACAGACACAGAAATAGATGAGTGGTTGCTCAGGGCGGGGCCGGGGGCGTGGGAAGGTGACAGCTAAAGGGTGCAAGGTTCCTTCCTGAGGTGACAAAAATGTTTTAACGTCGACTGTGGTGTTGGTTGCACACACACGAGTATACGAAAATCCACTGAACTGTACACTTTAAATGAACAAATGGTAATACATGTGAGTGTTATGTCAATAAAGCTGCTTAAAATTAAAAAAATTATGAACTATTTTATACAAAATCATACATATGGTATAAAGAAAGATAAAATAAACGCCCTTTACCTATCACCTTCTTAATAAATCACGCTTCATCACCACCTTTAAAGCCGTCCGCACAGCCCTTCTGAAACACCACCCTTTGCCTCCTCACCCAGGAAAATCACTCATTTGATGTTGAAAAAATAGATTGTTCCTTTGACTTTCATTATAGTTTTACTACATATGTATGTATCTGTAAACACTGTTTAACTTTATAAGTTTTAAACTTTCTAGGGGCTGGCCCACAGTGCAGTGGTCAAGTTCCACGAGCTCTGCTTTGGTTGCCCAGGGTTTGCAGTTTGGACCCCGGATGTGGACCCCACACCACTCATCACCCATGCTGTGGTGGTGGCCTACATACGAAATAGAGGAAGACTGGCACAGATGTTAGCTCAGCGACAATCTTCGTCAGCCAAAAAAAACCTTTCCACAAACGTGCTGTACTTCCGTAACTTGAGTTTTTCATTCAACACATTATTTTTGACAGCCTTCCATGTTCTAAATAGTTTCTCCTTCAATTCTATGTATTACTTATTAATTACCCTCTAAATTGAAGACAGTGAAACCTGCCTCAGAGAGAATTCTTGTGAGATAATATAAAGTGCTTATTGCAGTGCCTGACTCATGATGGGTGTTCGATTTTTGATAGATACATTATTGTTATATAATTAATATATTGCTGCAATTGCTATATTATCATATATGTTATTATATATATTAGTTATTGCTCTTTTCTGTGGGAATATGTATTATTTCATCAGCTACATTATACATTAGTAGTTTTCAAGCTATAGTAAAATCTGAGTTACACAGACCTTTGGGAAGTACCTTATTCTAGATACTTGAATTTCTGGATAGCTAAGATTTAATTTTTTTATGGGCCAAATTTATTTCTAAACGTATCTTTTTAAATTCAAACAAACTAAAAGAATGAACTTTATTAAAAATTTCAGCCATTTCCAAATTCTCTTCCAAACTTGTTAATGAACATATCTGACAGATTTTAATCAGACAGCACAAATTGTTCTGTGTTCTGCTTTAAAATCTTCCTTCATTTGTGCACTTCCACATACAGACACAGCCAATAGAAGTGCCATTTTTCATGACTGTTTGCTTCCCCGACTCCCATAGTCAGAGGAGAGCAGCAGAGGAGAAAGGGCAGGAAGCAGACGGGCTCTGAGCCCTGCCCGGGAGCCCTGCTGGGATCCTGATCCCTCCGTGGGAGGGTCACACAGTCTCCTGGGCCATCACTTTTTTCCATGGCAGCTGCTGGTGCCAGTTTTCAAACTGCTGCCATCAGAGGGCAGTCTGGTCCTGTCCACCAGCACAGGTCCAGCGGTGGGGCTTCCGGGAACCCCAGTGCAGGAAACAACGGCAGGGTCAAGGGCAGGCACCAAGGGAGGCGGCCTTGGGTTTATGACCAGCATCTGTAACAGTTACAGTTCCCGGCCACCTCCACCTGGCTCCCACTGGTCACAATATGGTAAATGACACAGGGGGTTGCTGGGGTTCCGATGAACATCACCCTGTCACTCCAGGAGCTTCTAGGTCAGAGAGCTCGTCCTTCCCACCACTGCACACATCTGGATGCATCAGCAAGCTTGTGTGCGCACTGACCCTGTCATTCCAGGAGCTTCTGGTCAGAGAGCTCCTTTCCCGTCACTGCACACATCTGGACGCATCAGCAAGCACGTGTGCGCACAGGCACTGTCGCTCCAAGAGCTTCTGGACAGAGAGCTCCTTTCCCACCACTATACACATCTGGACGCATCAGCGAGCTCATGTGTTCACAGGCACTGTCACTCCAGGAGCTTCTGGGTCAGAGAGCTCATCCTTTCCTACCACTGCACACATCTGGATGTATCAGCAAGCTTGTGTGTGCAGAGGCCCTGTTGTTCCAGGAGCTTCTGGGTCAGAGAGCTCGTCCTTTCCCCACCACTGCACACATCTGGATGCATCAGCAAGCTCGTGTGTGTACAGGCACTGTAATTGTTTTGTGGATATGAACCCTCACACAAGAATTAACTTATTTACAACAATATTTTAACATTTCCAAAAAGCTGAACATTTTGAAGTTCTCTATTTCTGTTATTTCTAATTTTATTGCATTACGTCCGGAAACGTAATGTGTACTAAGTGTAGTTTTTGTTTGCAAATTATGGTCAAAAGTATTTCTACTTCTTTGCAAGTATGTTGACACACTTTTTTTTAACTTTGTTACCACATTCTTTTGAGCATATTCATACAGATCTGTTATGTGTTCATAGTTTCTGGCGCTTAAAAAATTCTCACCTTTCATTCTCCCTTCAACTTTTCCTTCTATGCCCTTTGCTCTAGATTCGATGATCTGATATCTATTTGTGAGTTAAGATTGCTTTCAGTTCTAGATACCAGAACATCTCACATGTAAGTCTCAACAAGAAGGTAGGAGAGGAGGCTGAAGGAGCAGGCAGGGGCCAGGTTGTCTAAGCTCTTATTCTCTCACAATGAGAAGCAGTGGCAGAGTTTGAATGGGGAGGTGGGTGGTGCATATCCTTGCTCTTCATGCTTTCAAGAGGTCACTCTGCATGCTGAGTGAAGAATGGCTGGAGGAGGGCAAGAGAGGAAGCAGGGAGACAGTTAGGAGACTGTCCTTGGCAGGAGACCAGTAAGAGAGAAAGGCAGCTGAACCGGGTTCTAGAAATGGAGACAGCGAGAAGCTGCAATCAGGATGCAGGCTGCAGGCAGAGCCAACAGGACTTGCTGTGAGACTGCGTGTGGGGTGAGAAGGGAAGAGCCAAGGATGACTCCTGGGTGCTCCCCTCAGGGAAGAGAACCCAGGCCTGGGGGTGACCAGCAGATGGCATTCAAACCTGGGAGACTGGATGGGATCTCTCTGAGAAGAGGGGTCACAGAGCAAAGAGAAGGGGGTGAGGATTACTAGATCTGGTGGGGGAGGAGCAGGGGGAAGAAGATAGCGTGAGGGGGAGGGGGCTGGGAAATCCAGAGGAAAGTGTTTCAGGAAGGAGGAAGTGCTCAGTTGTATCATCTGTGTCGAATGCAGCTGAAAGAGTGAGATAAGAACAAGAACTTAACCTTGAATTGAGCAAAACGGAAATCATTGGAGACCTGGCTACAAGCCACTTCAGCGAAGTGCAGTGGAGGAAGCAGGAATGGAATCGGTTCAGGAGAGAACGTGAGGAGAGGCCGCTTGAACGGAGCAGAGAAGCCGATGGTAACTGGAGAGGAATCTGGGGTCAGAGGATGTCTGTCTGTTTAATGCACAACCTTAGGGTGTCTTTGTACGCAGATGTTGGCAAAGAGTCATCACAGACACAGGACTAAAGAACTCTGGAGGAAACCTGAAAGGGCTTCTCAGCCCAATTTTGTGCAAAGTTACAACTTGAATCTTTAAAATAAATGGGATTTTTGCCATCCTTTCATAATACAGGTACACCCCACAGAACACGTCCCCAGTTAATGTTCTCCTGGAAGAAGACATTAGTTTTTAATACTTAAACTAAACAGCAGCTACTTGCTCAGTACGTCTTTCAGCTGATATTTATATAAACTTTACATCAAGTCTTCAAAAAATACAACATTTTAAACTAAATGGTTTGCAAGACAAGCTTCATGTTGCTTCCAAATACAATTGGTAGGCCATTGATCATGCTAGTCACTGCAAAGCTTTGGAATATCAGCAAGATGTACAATATCTGATGTTGCAGGTCTAGGAGAAGCCACTGCTGCTGCGAAAGCAACTGCATGCTAACAAGCACATAAATGGAAGGTGACCAAGAAGGACTATTTCAAGCATTTTACATCCTAACATGGTATCTATAACTTATATCTAGATGTCATATTGTGATTTAGGAAATTGGTAGGGTTTTTCCAGGACTTGCAATGTCATTATTTTTGCTATTTAAAATAAGAGAAAACAGGTTCTCCTTAGCATTTTTTCAGAGAACGTGTGACATTTCAGGCACAAATTACTGACAGTTATTAATGGCAGATGACTTCCAGTCTTGTTTTGGTTTTAAAATTTTAATTACTTACCTTGGAAACTACTTAACTTTGTTTCTTCCAAACGTTGTAGTAAAATTGATGCTCCAGAAAGTTGCACCACAGATACTCTGCTGTTTTGCATCCTCTCTGCACAGAACTGGGGTGGCCAATACTCATTTGACAAGCAGGTAGCAATGCAGAACTTGGAATTATCAGAGAAACAAAATGGGAAAATGACTTAAGAGAATCATCAGTGTAACCCCCAAAAGCAACAAATTATTAAAAGTGGTTCCAAAGGGGTATTTAAAAAGAGATATTAAAAGTGGTTCTAAAGTCTATTATAGAGCAGAAATGCTGAAGTTGTGTATTACCTTTGTCGATGCAAATAATCCATAACCAACCTATAAATCAAAATTGGGGTGAGTTTATCATGAGCCAGAGTGAGGATTATAACCCAGGAAGGCCTTAGAAGGTGTTCTGGAGAAGCGGTGGGTTTCAGTACAGTCTTACATCGTTTTAGAACAAAAGATATATTGAACACACCCGGGATACATTTCCAAAGAGGTATTCAGTTGCAAATTAGCAGGTCAACATGACCATGATGCCAGGAAAGGGACTAATATGGGTGTTATCAATAGGGTGTCAACGAAAATAACCCATAATCAATCTATAAATGAAAATTTGGGTGAGTCTATTCCGAGCTAAAATGTGAGGACCATGGCCCGAGGCCTTTCTTCCCGAAGGAAGAAAGGGCACCAAAGAAGTGAGGTATACAGAGCAGTTACATACCCCCAAACAGGATGTTTCACATATGATTGAAATGTCCCTTTTACAATAGTCACAAGATTGCCCTGTCGGCACAGCACTTGATGGACACAGCAGGTAGTGGGTCTGCTATCTTGGTGGGCGCAGCAGGAGGCAAGTCTATTGTCTTGAGCTGGGAGGTCACAGGTGAGTGGAGCAATCAGTTCCTAGCCTAAGAAAAGATGCTTAATCTTTAAGGAAAGCCAAAGTTGGGAGGGGGAGAGAAGTTGCACCTTTATCTCAAGGGCCTTTGTTCTTGCCATAGGGAATGTCTAAAGCAGATATACAATGCATGCTCAACAGCCACCGTCAGACCCTTTTGGAAAAACAAGGTCAGGCCAAAGTAGGTTTACACCAAATGGCTTCCTCATATCCTCCAATATATCCTATTGCTTGCCATTTCTCTTTGTCAAGGATATTACCAACAGGGTGTAGGAGGGGAAGTATGTGTTCTTTATTTTAATGAATAAGCCAATGTACAGTGCATGTTTGACAGGCCATCAGTCAGGCTTTCTAGTCCAAGCTGAATCAGTTTTGAACTGGAATAGTTACCCCATATACCTCAATATGTGAAAGTTTCTTCACCCTCCTACACAAACTTCCCTACCATTTTGGGGGGACCACCGGGCACTTCTGGTCCTGTTGCTTGTGTTAATTACATGAAGAGGCCCACTGTGGGATAAGGAAACGGTGAACCAGCCTGTGTGGGGCATCAGAGAAGGGGTGTGTGTGTGGCCCCCAAAACAGCTTAGGCGGTGACTCATCTGTGCGCCTGTTTCCTGTCTGTCTAACGCAGGAATGGGGGCTGCCCACTGTGACGTTTCCTCCTTTTATAACATGGCTGGGGCAGTCCTTCCAAAAGGTCTGACCAAGGAGTGGACCGTTCAGCCAGCCGGAGTCCAAGGCCAGCTCTGGAGAGAGCCTGACCACCCGGTCCAGAGGGAGGATCCTTGCAGCTAGAGGGATGGAGGGGATGGCGGGAAAGACGGCAGTGAAAAGGCAACTTCCAGGTTCCCAGTACCGGCATTTCCATTCTAGCAGTGAATTCATGGTTTCATACACAGACCAGGGAGCTTCCATTTGGTCTCCAGGCAGTCTCAGCACACACCGGCTTGGTCAGCCCACCCCAACCTAGGCGCCTGCCTCCGCGCGCGACGCCTGCCCCACTGCGCACATCCACGGGCCAGGGCGTGGAGCGGGCGTGGCGTGCTGGAGGGGAGGGCGTCGTGCAGCAGGAGGCAGGCATGGTGAGGGAGGGATGCGGGGGAAGGCGGTGGACAAGGTCGAGGCCTGGAGACCAA
>NC_060268.1:0-33743 GCF_021613505.1 Equus quagga | reverse complement strand
GGAGGGGGGAGGGGGAGGGGCGGAGGGGCGCGACACGACAGGGGGCGGGGCAGGCGCGCTGAGCACATGGAGGGCAGGTTGCACCGTGCCCACTCCTGTAAACTGCAAGAGGCGCTGGGACACTCACTTGTCTGCGAGAAGTCCAACTTCCGCCGCGACAAGTCGCCCCAGCGGCGTCTCGTGGAGACGCAGGACCACGATATCAAAACGAATCCCGCCGCTCTGGGCCCGCCGGGCCTCGCTGGGTCACGTGGGCGTGACTTGGGGGTCATCCGGCCTCCGCGGGGCGTGCTGGAACCGCCCTCGGCGCACGGAGTGGCGCGGCGGCAGGTGGAGCCCCTCGCTGCGCATGCTGGCAGCTGTAGTCCATTAACCGGTCTCAGCCGTTTGCAAGTCTGCGGGACTATAACTCCCAGGATGCCTGGGGTACCGCTGCAGAACTACAACTCCCAGGATGCCGTGTGCACGCACCCGGTGCTCAGCCCTTGGGGGGAAGGGCAGGGCGGTGTGTGGTGATACCCCCAACCTCCCGTAATCGAGTCCAGGAGGGATGTGAGGGGACGCCCGGTATTAGGGAGTTAGGAGGGTGCGACGCTGCGCCGAGCGGCGGCGGGCCTGCTTCGTGCAGCTCGCTTTTGCGGGAATCCGGTCGGGACTCGGCCTCCTTCCTCTCTCCTGCCTCCTGCCCCACCGCTCGCTTCCCTTCGCCACCTGGCTCCTGTGGGTCTTTCCAGAGCGTCCCCCCCCCCCGTCCAGGCCCAGGAAGCTACTTGCTTAACTGCTTTATGGGCACTGGCTTGACATCCCAGGAACCGTCCACTTTGCCTGCTGTCCTCTGCTTTCTCCAGCCAAAGTGCCCCATTTCCATGGCTTTTGGGAGGAACTTGCCCTGTGGCCCCGATAGAAAGCACAGCTTAAGGAGTTTACAGGGTGGTAACACTGGCTTTGGCTTCCCGGAAATGTCACCCTCACAAGACGCCTTTCTCGCAGAGTTGGAGGTTGAGCCGTTAGTGAAGCTGATCATTGGTTTCCCTAGGATCTGCTGAGAACAGAGGACAACCACATTCCCAGACAAGTATCCAGTGGGCCATTTTCACCAACCCATTCAAATGCAGAGGCCTCAAAAAACTCAGCATACACTGATGAGCCTAACTCCACTCGGGCCTGACTGGTGGTGTCTTAGAGACACAGTGGTGACCTGACCCCCCAGGAACAGACAGACTGTGCTCCAGCTTTGGGAGAGCCATGTTCAAGGTGCGGAGCACCGGGCATCATTGGAAACTTGTCAGGTTTACCGTCTCTGCTTTGGAGGAAAGCTTGTCAAAGACAGCAGTCAGCGGTGTGGACCTTGACTTGCCTGGTCTGATCTGTTGTATTTTTCTGTCTGGAAATGGAAATGTTCAGGAGCACTTCCACTTCCACTTCGCCTCTTAATAATTGATGTTCCTAAATTCTGTATGCCCTAAGAGACAGTTCCTTTGATTGCTGGGGGGACCAAGATAAACACATCTAGGGATATTCACTTATACCATATTTCCTTAAAAATTAGTTAGAACAGTGAAAGGAGCAGGATATAAGATGTACTGCTCATTTGCAAAAGATAAAAGGCAAGCAAGACCTTCCCATTAAGATGTTTCTGTTCATTCGATTCCCTGTCCTGTGCATTTGGATGCAAACCCAACAGACTTGAATTGTCAAGTTTCTCTTTTCCTGAGATTGGTAAGTTAACTTAGGGGTTTTAAGTGTTTTGTTGAAGGCTGTGGAGGAGTAGTTAGCAGCCCTCATGATTTATCTTGTCTCAAAAAGCCTAGGTGCTGATCTACATGAAAGTGAGACCTTGTTTGTATTACACCTTCTGATAGGTTGTGTTTCTGCTTCCTGAGTGTCCTGTACCATCAAAAAGACTGGAAAACCTGGTCATGGGAACCAGATCCTACTACTTTGTGAAAAATTTCCCTCTTCCTGAATTAATTACATGCAAATTCATCAACACCTTTGTAAAGAAAGGAAGAAAAACTGTGTGGTGTCTATGAACATGGCAAGATGAGGAGCTATAGACCACATCTCAGTCCTGGGTTCTTCTCTTGAGTTAAACAGGCCCGGGTGATAGTCCCCATGGTCAGGTCCAGCACCGCTGCCCGTCCCTCGTGTTCTCATCCCGCTCTGTCCTGCGCCTTCTTTAGGAGGTTTCTGGTTACACTCGTCCACAAGTGTTGGATAGGGATGGAGGTGTCTGTCATCCTAAAACAAGGGTTGATGGAGAGGAAACTCTTGAGATCTGTGTGTTCAGATGAGCTGCTGTTGGTCTGTGGCTGCAATGACCCTGTGGTCCGGCAGTCCCCACAATGGTTGTCTCGGAAGGTTGATCTGGTGCAACCACAGCAGCTGCTCTCAGAGCCGGGCCTTCGTTGTGGTTCTTTGTCTTCTGTGAGAATCTGTGGCCCTGACCCTCCCTGACGCCATTCCCATTCCCATTCCTATCTGCTGGGTCGACTGCTTTACTCCAGTCACTGTGGTTTCTAGGAGCCGCTTGTGTGTAACTGTTTCACGGGGTCTTTAGGGATCCACCCTCGCTACACAGTCACTGTGCCACAGGCACTTCCTGGTCTTGGTATGGCCCCCTGGTCATCCCCTCCGGTTTGGAAAAACACTTAGGAAGAAACTGAACTTCATGATTGTGCATCTCAGTGTTCTGGCAGAAAAATCATGAAACTTAGTAGGTATTATGCTTGCTCCATCACTTCCTAACAAGTCAGTAATCTTCCCATAGGAATTTAAATTTAAATGTTTGAATTACCTCTACTTTATTTGTTTATTTTGTATAAAATATATGTAGAAGGACAAGCTCTTCTAAGAGTATAATTAGGGATAAATGAGATTTTATGATGCAAAATTAGATGCAAATGTAATCTCCCACTTTCTGTGGTTTAGGAAACCGCGAGCTTAGTTGAGTTGGGTGGCTCTGGGTCAGGGTCTCTCCTAAGGTCACAGCTGTGATGTCAGCTGGGCTTGTAGTCATCTGAGGACATGAGTGCAACTGGAAGAACTGCTTCCAAGAAGGCTCCCTCATGTGGCTGTCAGCTGGAGGCCTCAGTTCCTTGCCACGTGGACCCCCCTCTTAAGGATGTGACAGCTGACTTCTCCCAGAACAAGTGATCCAGGAGAGAAGCAACCAACACAGAAACTGCAGGGCCTTTTTGTGACCCAGCCTCCAAAGCCACACCCACCACTGCCAGTCACTAAGTCCAGCCCACTCCCAAGGCAAGGGGAACAGGTTCCATCTCTTGAAGGGAGGAGTGCCAAGTATTTGCAGACATATCTTAAAACCACCAGATAATCTAATGTTTGCTAAGTACTTTAGACATCAACAAATGAGCATGTTAACATATTCAGGGCTGAGGAATATTTTCTCTGTGAGCTTAGAGCTTTTTACTCCCTTCTGAGCAATGACTGCTAGGATCAGGCAGATAAAATCAATAATGCCAAAGCATTATCACAATCTATTGTCTGTGTCCACATTCACTGTAATAATAGCTGCATTACCTGCCTCCCTCCCAAACCTGCCCACAGCCTACTCCAGTTCTTGCAGGAAATCCTTATTCATTCCTTTCTTATGAGCATAGGAAACGCCACATCCCACAGCAGGGCCGCCTTCCACGCATAGCAGAACGTTTTTGATGTGGCCCCTGTCAAAAGGTGTGGGAAGTTCAAATAAGCTCATACTTATGATGTTTACATCTATTTTCATCCACCCACTCCCTCCTCCTCAGCTCAAGCCCTTGCTCACCACCAGCAGCATCGGCTCACTGTGCACTGTCTGCAGACTGACTGCACCAAGGGGAGGCCTCCTCTTTGGTCCTAGGAGGTGTAATAAGGTGCAGGCTGGCCAGACTAGGGTGGGCAAGCGAGGTTCCTAGGCTACAGAATGTATTTGAGGAGGTGCTCACCCTCAGGTGCCAACCCTGTACTTCCACGACCCTGAGAGGGAGTGCTCCTTAAGTGTTGTACCTCGGTCCTTGCTCACCTCATGCTGTTCCCAGCCCTGGTGCCAGACCTGGGCACTGCCCTCTCTAGGTCATCCTAAATCCAATCAGACGGTCAGACTTGCAGACCTGAATAGCCCGACGTGACTTCAACTCCCTGAGAAGGGTGCTCAGGAGATGGCATGCCAGCACCCTCTGGCAGTCCAGGGCCTGTTCTTGTGTCGTCCCACGTGAATGCCCATGAGCACGGAAACGAAAGCTCAATGGATAGGTGCCAAAGCCACTCTGGGTTAGATGTCCTATGTCCCAAAGGGGGGACCGAGCTCTTGTAACAGTCCTGCACAGTTAACAGGGTCACCACATACCAAGGAAGCCCAAAGCTATAGCTTCCTGCCAGGTATTGGTGTCCATTTATGGTCCTCCCAGAAAAGATGCAGGTCATCAACTAGGGGCCATTTTTACCATCAGCAGCATCCCAGGCAACAAAACTGACGTTGTACCTTTATCAAGAATCTAGGAGACCAGAGCTACAAGCACCTCAGCACAAGGCCACGTCCATCCTGCTGAGGTGCTAGGAGACTGTTTCTCCCCGTCATGCTCTCTGGCAGCGCCACCTGCTGGATCCCTGGATTATCCCTTCGGCCTTGTTTTTCCTGCTGCCCTAGAGAGCTGGTAATGCAAGAGGCAGGTGGGCAGTGGGTGGGGGTCTCTGCTATGCAGTGTCTTATGCTCAGAAGCTCAGCCCAAAAATTGGGTTGGATCAGCTTTCTGAGAGCTGGTGAATCTCTGTTCAGAGCTGCTGTTTAGTCTTCCTACGGAGTTTGGGTGCTCTAAAAACATTTATTTAATTAAGCAATTAATTAATTAATGAACACTTAGTATGTACCTGGCCCCAGGCTGAGTATTTTGTATCAATCATTTCTGAATCCCATCACATTCTAATAGGTGGTTACAGCATTACTCACACTGCAAAGATGGCAGAACTGAGTCACAGGTGTTTACGTTGATTATTCAACAAGTGACAGAACTAAGGTTTGTCACTTGAACCGATGGTCGCCTGACTCTAAACATTCACTCTGGTCCTTTGTGGCTTGAAGGTGTCCCTTCCCTTGTGAGCAGCTCATGCGTGGACCAGGAGAGCAGATGAGCAGGCATCCACGTACAAGTGGGCTGATGAACGGATGTCCAACCAGAGATGTCCCTCTGTTTTGTCCCCATACACATGTCCTTCTCTCCCCAAGCCCGAAAGGGTGGAGCAGCCACTGGGGTTGACACTGTCTGCGTCCACCATCCTGACTCTGTGGACCTCACGCTGGACATGGAGTGGCTCTGCTGAGAGCTGAGCCACCAGCCCCATGGTGTCGCCCGGCTTGCACAGGGACTGTCTCTGCGGTGAGGGAAAGGGGTCTCCTCCTGCACCCCAGGTGGATGCTTCTCTTGGTGCTCTGAGCTCTGGTCAGAGCACACATCCACGACTGCTTCGAGATTTCTCTCTCCTCACTCTTCTTTTCCTTGTGAGGTCCCTCTTCCCCACCGAGGGCTACATCACAGGGAGAGAGAGATGGAAAGTCAGAGAAAGGTTATAGGAGGCACCGCTGACTGTTTGGAAGGGACACAACCTCCTGATGGCGTCTAGTCTTCCACCAGCGGTCCAGCCCCTCCCTCCCTTCCTTAACCCTCTCAAAGCTCCCCCCTCACTCTTACCCACTCTCTGCAGTTACACCAGACCAGCCTTGACCTCCATCCCCAGTGGTAAGTGTTCAAGCCCTAGATGACCCCATGACCCTACAATGCCTTGAGGGGGCAGCTGGTCCCTCCTCCCGAAGTCCAGGGCCTCAGGGCTTCCAGGCAGGAAGCCGTAGGTGGTTACCTACCCACCCCCACCTCCACCTTCTGTGACAGGCTGGGCATCAGGGCCCCCATCTTGGGCATCTCCAAGGTGATGAGGCTGCCCCGTTCTCATCTGATGCTTCCTCCTCAGGTTCTGTGACTTCTATACCCTCCTTGAGAACCCCAGAGGCTCCAGTCTCCTCCACCTCTACAGAAAGAGCCTTCCCTCTGTGTCTCCTTCCTTCCCACCTCCATGCCTCCATGCTTAGCCTTGAGAAGGACCAGAGATCATGCACAGGCAGCTCAAGGCTGGGGGACAGAGTGGGAGGGTGAACCTTTGGGTCTATACCCTCACCACAGACCCGTCCAGCTCCACCCCTGGGTTTGGAGAGCTCTGTGACTCCAGGTTCTCAGTTCCAGACTGAAGCAGTGGCTCCTTTTAATCCACCCCTTGCTTTCTGTTAAGGTTTGGTATCAGTTAGTTTTACTGCATAACAAACAACCCGCACATTTACTGGATTAAAACACTGATCATTGATTACTGCTCACTAGTGTGCAGGTCAGCTGGGCAGCGCCTCTGGCTTGAACGGGGCTTCCTTACGTGTCTGCCATTGCCTGCAGGTGAGCTGGGTGACTGCTCCTGGAGGACACCTGACTGATGGAGAGGTCGCCTTGGTTGTCCTTCCTCTGACCTCAGCATCCAGCAGACCAGCCCCGGCTCATTCATGTGCTCACAGAGCTCCCAGAGGGCAAGCCCCAGAACACAAGCATTTTTCCAGCCTTTGCTCGCATCACGTTTCTCTCATCCCTTTGACCAAAGCAAGTCATGGCCAAGCCAGAGTCATGGGGTGGAGGTGGCCTCCCCACCTTGGTCTCAGGGGCTGCAACACCACGTTGAAGGTGTCGTTGCAGGGAGCTGAGGAATTTGTGGCCATTTTTACAGCCCTTCCCAGGTGACCTGCCAGGACCAACTCGTGACCATGTTGGCCTCAGGGGACCTGGAGGGGTCAGTCAGTGAGGCCAGATCCAGTGGTGCCTTCTGGAACAATTCCTGAAACTTCCCCTTCTCCCAGAATGGAATGGACACCGTCAAGGGCAAACCCAGGACTAATTCCCAAGGGGCAGGGGATAGAGGGGTGGGCAGAGAAAGCAGGCATAATAATAACAACAGTACAGCAAAGCAATGACAGCAGCCTTCACTGATTGTCACATAACAGGGACCTTGCTTCACACGTATGACCTTCAGCCACTGCAGGTAGACACTGCTGTTTCTCCATTTGAGAGAGGCACAGGCTGGTTCTTGGGGGCTCAGTGATTTTCTGAGGCCGCACAGCCAGCAGATGCACAGGACTCAACTCTAAGTCATTCAAACTCTAGAGTCTGAGCTTTTGCTCTAAAATAGCTGTGTGGCCTTGGGGAAGTGACTTAACCTCTCTGAAACTCAGTCTCAACCTGTGTCAGTTGGGGGTAAGTAACAGGCCTCCCCTCCAAGGGTTGTGTGTGGAACATATGAGATCCTGGATGGAAAGTGCTTACTTAGCACAGAGCATGGAGTAAGCACCTACCGAACGTTAGTTGTTATTATCACTACTATTTTTATTGTCATTGTTGTTATCATTATCACTAATAGAACAATAAAACAAAGTTTCCCATTCTGGGAGGAGACGTTCTGAGCTCCTGCACCAGATGTGAATACATTGGGCAACAGTTATGTGCACCAAGACTCTCCCCATGACCCCTAGCTCTAGCCCAGGCAGTGACTTGAGGTGTAACTGCTCTCCCACTCTCACTGCAGTCTCTGGCCCTGCCTTGTCCACCCACCCTGTGCAGCACAGAGGACATGCAGCCTCTGGGCTCAGAGGAGTTCGACAAAATAGAGGAAGACTTGCAGCTCCCAGTGAGAGCCCAACTCACCTCGTTTCTGCACCGCCCACTGACGCCCCCCACCCCCATGCTCAGCTCCCCTCTCCCTGCCTCCTCACTGATGCCGCCCCGCTTACCTCATTCCAGCCCTGCCCCTGTCCTGTTCAGTCCTACTGACCTCCTTCTCCTCCTCCGACAGCTTGGGCCCTTGTTCAAGAACACCAGTGTCAGCCCATCTACCCCCGCTGCAGAGTGACCTCCTTAGGTGGGCCTTCCGGAGAAGATGGCCCAGAGAGGCCTAGAAGTGACTCTTACCCACAGTCCTCTAGGGCTGGGTCCTCCCTTTGGCCTCAGCGCTTTGCAGTTTCCCAGCTACGACAGTCACTGTCCCTCAGGCTCTTGGCCCCCAGGCTCTGCTCTGGATTTTCCTATCCTCCTGAGCCTCAAATCTCCCACATAATGTTTACTAGGAACAAAATGACAAAACATAGCAACTCAAAAGTATGCACCAGACTCCTTCATACAGGACACATCCCCATTCTTCACAAAGGCTAGACCCACAGCCTCCCGTGCCTCCATTCTCACACCACATTTGACCATTTCTGAAGGCTGACATGCGGCAAGCACTGTGCCAGAAATTGAGGTGGTCAACACACTATCACGATTGAGATTCTGGGCTAGATAAGACCAGCTGTGGGTGGTTGTCCTCTGCACCATAGGATACTGATCAGCATACAGTCAGCTCCATTGACTGTCTTTTGTTTATCACCGTCCAGTCCTTGGGATGGTTCCTGCAGATTGTAGGGCCAATTTGGTGTCCATGGAGGGAAAGGAGGTGTATAGATGGAAGGAAGGAAGAAATGATGAATGGGAAGAGGGAAAGAAGATGGATGAGTGATGGAAGGGAGAAAAAGATGAATGGAAGAAAAAAGGAGAGAGGAAGGAAAGATGTATAAATAGATGGAAGGAAGAAAAGAGGGATGGGAGGAAAGAAAGATGGATAAATGAGTGGAAGAAAGGAAATGATGAGGGGAGGATGCAAGGAAATATGGAGAGATGAAAGAAAGGGAGATGGAAGGAAGGATGGACAGAAGGATGCATAGAAGGAGGTATGGATAGGAAGAGGGAAGGAAGGGAAGGGGTGAGGCAGGAAGGACGGACAGACGGATGGATGATGGGTGGATAGATGGACAAGTGGATGGATAGATAGATGGTGTGAGAAAGGAAGGAAAGGATGGAGGGAAGAAGAAAAGATAGAAAAGAAGGAAGGGTGAGTTCATGAGTGGATGGAAAGAAAGATGGAAGGGAAGAAGGAAGGAAGGATGGATGGATAGCAGGAAGCTTGGAAGGAGTGATGAACAGAAGGGAGGAAGGGAAGAGGGAGGGTAAGGTTTTCTTCCACAATTTTGTCTTAAACACTTAGCCCCTGCACCCTTATCTATTCTAGAGTCAAGACGCGGGGCCTCTGGCCTCACCTGCATCATTTATTCTCCTTCTCCTGGGGTCCACACAGGTCACACCAACTACTGAGCACTGCACAGGAAGCATGAGCCTGAGCAAGAGTGTAGCAGGGAGGTCACAAGCAAGGAACTGGGGGTCAGAGAACCTGGGCCCAACCAGACTCTCCCTCCCTCCAGCCATGTGACCCTGGGCAGGTGACCATTTCTGTACTTTGGTTTCCTCCTTTGCTTGATGTGGGTAATTGTAGCACCCAGCTTGTATTTATCCACGGAAAAATCTCTGCACATAGGAAGTGATCATAAAGCACTTATTCATGTTGTATAATAAATCCTTACATGGTGTTTACTCCATGCCCAGCACTGTGCTTAAGAACTCTACAAAAATTAACTTGTTTAAGCCTCAGAACAACCTTTGAAGTAGGAATCATTATTATCTCATCTCACAGATGACTAAATCGAGGTGCAGAGAGGTTGGTTATAGCTCCCACGCCCAGCTCCCCTCTCCCTGCCTCCTAACTGATGCCCACCCCACCCACCTCACTCCTACACTGCCCACTGACACCCTCCCCACCGCCCCCATGCCCAGATTGGTGTAGTTGGTTATAAGGGCAGGAGAGGTAGATGATGATAGACAGACAGACAGATGTTAGATAATTCTCCTGCTCTTCTAAGCAAGTAGACCAGTCTTCCGCGCAGGAGTTTAGAAAGTCAACAATCCTAGCACATATAGATATAGATTTGGATACAGACATAGATAGGTCTAGATTGATCTGTCTGTAGAGAGAAGGAGAGGGAGAGAGAGAGACAGAGGCACAGAGAGACAAAGAGATGGAGATGGGAGCAGAGAGAAGGTGGATGAAAATATCTGGAGTCATCAGTTCTGCATCGGCGCAGCAAGTGGGAGCCTTTCCTCCTGGGAAAGGACAGAGCCCCAGTGTTTCCACACAGCCCTCCCCTCCGGTCCCTGGGTGGAAATGTTCATCTCGACCCCCAAATAATTAAGCCTGTTCTACTCACTCGCTGCTGGAGCGTCTCCACTGACAAGTGACCCTCAGGCACAACAGGAGCAGGGCCCGGGCGCTGTCATGCCCTGCCCTGGGTGGACGTCGGTCCCCCTGGCCTCCCTCTGAGCCTCGGCTCTGACTGCACCTGCCATAGCTGGGGGTCAGTGAGGAGCCGTTACTCTGAACCTCACCAACCACAACCTGCTGTGCTCCACACACGGGCCACCCCAGCTCCCTCAAGTTCAACATCACAGACATCCTCACGCAGCACCTGGTGAGGGGCCTGCTCCCCTACCACCCCTGTGACCATCCTAGGGCTGTGGCCCACCTCTGACCACCATGGGCTCTCTCCTTCCTCTCTAGCTCAGCCGTTGTCCTGGGGGAGCAGCCTGGTTCCCCAAAATGTAGACTGCACAGACATTGTGCTAAGGTGGGGACACCATCCGCCACATGGATGGGGACGACTGACCATGGGGCCACCCCTGGTTATGATGGGTTATTCTTGGAGGTCTTTTTCTCATTTTTTACATTATTAATTTTTAAGATTGTGATAAAAGAAATAAGATTAGCTATTTTAACCATTTTTTAATTGCACGATTCAGTGTCATCAGTGGTATGCACAATGTTGTGCGCCCATCACCACTATTTAGTTCCAAAACTCTTCCATCACCCCAGGGACACTCTACCAATGGGGCAAGCTTCACCAGCTTCTGGATCTGTTTGTGTTCCACTGGTGTTTATGAGCACTTCTCCATTCATATTTTCATTCAGCTGATGCCCACAGCACAGCGACTCTGAGGCAGGTGGGTCCCACAGTGACAAGACAGGCACCACCACTGCCCTCATCAAGTGGAGAAACAGAGACCAAGCAGGAGAATAAATGTCTAAGTAAAGTGATTGGAGCTGGTGATGTGGAGAATAAACACACGTTATTTAGAAGTCAACAGGGTGAGGTACCAGGCTCAGATACCACATGTGGGTTTTCCCTCCATGAATATCTAGTGAACATTCGCAGTCCTGTCCCCGACCCCATAAGCTGTTAGCTTCCCAGAGCCTTGTCAACCAGACACTGTCCATGGACCCCCCGGAAGACCTGCTATATCCCCTGACCCCTGGGGCAGCATGGCCCTGCTGAGAGCCTCCTGCACACCCTCCATGGACCCCCTGGAAGACGTGCCACATCCCCTGACCCCTGGGGCAGCGTGGCCCTGCTGAGAGCATCTTGCATACCCTGTGCTCCCCGTATCAGCAGCTCCACCTGCGTCCGTCTCCCCATGGGGAGAAGCTGCTGCTCCCCAAGGTCTGTCCCAGGTCTAGTGTTGAACAGGTGTTACTAAATGTGCCCACAGAGCTGACCTGGATGGAGAGTCAGCCCAGGTGACAGCACAGCCTCGTTGATGGGCTCACGGAGGCCTGGTGGATCTTCCCCTCAGGATGCCGCCATCTCCCCTCTCCTGCATGGCTTTGCTTCCTCCATGGGGACCCCACTGCCAGCGCTGAGTCAGGACTTCCCACTGAAGGGAGCCTGTCACTTCTCTCAAGGGCAAGTGGTTACCATGTCTCCCGACTGAGCCTTTCATTGACTCGAATCCAGAAGTGCACAGCAGTGATTGGAAAAGTTAGATGAGGTCACTAGGGTGGAGCCCCTGTGATGGCATCAGTGTCCTTCTAAGAAGAGAAAGAGAGACCAGAGCTTGCTTGATCTCGCTCTCTCTCTTCCTCTCCCAGTGAGTACACAGCAGGATGGCAGCCGTCCACAAGCCGGGCAGAGAGCCCCCACCAGCAACCGAATCCACTGGCACCTCGTCTGGGACTTCCAGCCTCCAGAGCTGTGAGGAACAGATGTCCGTTGCTTAAGCTGCCTAGTCTGTGGTCCTTTCACAGCAGCCCAAGGTGACCACACTGACCACCTCCCACCCGTCACACTGGGCAGCCCTCCCCTGCCCCTCCACCCTCTTCACCAGCCCCTGCACTTGCCAGGCCTTTGCACACACTGTTCCCTCTGCCTGGGCTGCCCTTCCTTCCATCCCTCTGCCAGCTGGACTCTCACTCAGCATCTAAGGCAGAGCAGAATGGCCACTCTCCTCCAGTGTCATTCCTGCCTCCTCCCTGGTTCCCCTGATGCAGTCAGCTGCTTCCTCCTGGGACCCAGTACATCGAACAGCACTTGTGAGCGCAACAGTCAGCAGACACTGACTTTGCACACTGGGCGTCTGGCAGTGTCCTCATCACTGGAGCTCCACAGTGACAAGCACAGCACACACAGGCCAGGAATGTACATGGTTACCAGCCGGCCCAGCTCTTTCCGAGCTGAGTGACCTGGGGCAGTTCCTGAACTTCTCTGGGTCCTGTCTGAAAAGTGAGGCTGTCCTGGCCCTGCACAGTAACCAACACAGGCCTTCGAGTGCTGTGTAGGCGCTAGTGATCGCTCTCAGGGGGACGGACAGACAACCGACAAGTAGGTAGATGTGCAGAACGCTCGGCCCCAGCCCTGGGAGCTGTGAAGGGAACAGTCTATCTAGGGTGGTCAAGGAGGGCTTCCCTGAGGAGGTGACACTTGAGTGGAAGTGACTTGGACACCTCTGAACACCTACCATGCTGGATACAGAAGGTTCTGAGGCTGTGACTCCAGCTAGTGGTGGGCCGGGCAGTCCACCCAGCAGAACAATGGGGGCCGGCGGGCTGGGGCATTCACTGGTCCAGAGCCCGTGTACGGCTGTGCTGCTCAGAGGGAGGTGCGTGAGCAGCTGCTGGGCGACAGGTTAGGAGATTCCCGCCACACCTGTCCTCACGTCCCTCTCCCTGACTGATGCAAAGGCCAGGCCCCAGGGCCCGGTCCTGGCGCACAGTAGGTGTGGGGGAGGCAGAAGAGGCCTGAGGGAGTCTAGGGGTGCTCCCTCCCCAGTCACCACGGGGGACAGGGAAAGCCGAGTGAGGCGTGAGACAATGTGGTCACATGAGTCGGCACCTGAATCTGCTGAATTTCCTCTCGCTGTGATTGAAACCTGCTGGAGCATTGCAAACTTGCTCTGGCTTCCGGCTGCAGCGGCTGAACATCGGTCACTGGGTAATTAGGACTTAGGCTAGCCTCAGGGAAGAACTTCCAGATAACACTGCAAGACTCCCGTCTAACCTGGAGATCCAAATGGACTCAAGGCATCTCTGTTGGGGGCCTACTACAGGCTAGGCCACTCATGTTACCCAAATTAATCCTCATTTTAGAGGACGAGATTGAGGCTCAGAGAAGGGAGGTGACTGGCTGTGGCGAGGACGTAGGGCACCAGCACCATGCATGGCATGCTGTGAGCACTGGCTGGAGCCTCACAGAGGCAGTTCCCACTGACGGCAGGAGGGGGCCCCTGCTGGCTGGCACCTGCTCACCGCCTGGCTCCCCAGCCTGGCAGCCCTTTCTCTTGCTTTGCTTGGCAGAGTCATGCTCATGTGACCATTCACAGGCCAGTCTGGAGCCGCTACAGGGGAGGCCAGGAGCCTTCGCTCCCACCATCCCTGGGGACATCTCCTTCCTTTGGGCCTTAGAGGACCCTATTCCCCACTTTCACACCAGAGGTCTTTTCCAGAATACACGAGAACCTCGCTCACTCTGGAACGGGATGTGTCCATCGCTGCCCTTGTCTGCCTCTCTGAAATGCAGCTGATGTCCCTCTCTCTGCATCTTGGCCTCCTGGGACCGCCGCAGGAGGGACCAGGCTGATGGCCCCTCACAGCTCAGCACTGAAGCCCCTGTGAGGCGAGAGCTGCCTGCCGGGAAGCGCTGCTCATGAGGGGCTTCACACACCAGCTGCAGAGGCTGCTGAGGGCTAGGCGCAGCGCTTGGGCCAAAGTGACCCCACAGGCTTCTTGACAGCTCAGGGCTTCCGGCTGTGCTGGGGGTGAGGTCCCTGCGGTGTCTGAGGGCCTGCTGTGTGCAGGCTCAGGGCGCTCAGAGAAGAAAGGGCAGAGGCTGGACCCAGAGGTGTTCACAAACCAAACACAGATGAGCCAGCTAGGCACACAGAGAACCACAGCTCATGGGCTGTTTCCATGGGTGAAGGGTTGCGTCAAGGGCAGAGACTCATGTCTGCTGGGGAACAAGTTAAGGACAGAGAACTTTTAACTGAGACTGGAAGGCTATGCCAGTTAGATACGTGTTTGGCAGAAGGAACAGAAAACTCTCCCAAGAGTGGCTTAAACTAAAAGGCATCTAATTTTTAATGTTTAAAGATGATATGAGAGATGGGAAGTCCAGAGGTGGTCCGGTGGCTCAACAATGTCATTGGTGACTCAGATGCCAGCCCCTCTCTACTCCACCATTAACAGAATGTTAGTGTTTCTCCCTCATGATTACAGTGTGGCTGCCTCCACTCCAGCCATTGCAGCTGCACAGTCAGTGCTCAAGCCAGAATCAAGGGGCCACCTTCCTCCCTGCCCATCTCTTTCTTTTCAGGAAGGAAAGTCTCTCACAGAAGCCCCTATAGACTTCCTCTAACACCTCATTGCCCAGAATGAGTCCTTGCCCCGACCAATCACGGGGGGTGTGGGTGCCATGACTGACTTGGACCAACCGTGATTCCTCCAAAATGAGCATCCATGGGAAGAAGGCAGGGTGGGGTGAGCAGAGGCTGCTGTGTGAGCAACCAACTCGATCCTGCCGTAAAGGAGAATGGACGAGGGAGCTGAGGTCTCGAAGACCAGGGAACAGAGGAGCAGCAGGAGCAGCACGTGCAGAGGTGCAGGGTGCAGAGACCAGCCGGCGTGCAGGAGGACTGTGGCTCATCCCCGCGTGAGCTCAGCGCGGGTGGGCAAGGTGGGCAGGGTTCGTGTTGCGATGTGACGCCTGTAGTGGGTGGGCCCTGGACACCAGGGAGACGTGGAGCAGAGTGAGAACAGGCGCAGACGAACGGCAGGCGTGCAGAGGTCCCTGGACATGGGAGCTGAGCAGAGCGCCTGTGACCGGCAACAGTGGAGGCCTCTGCTCAAACAGATGATTGTAACTGACGAGAGCAAACACGCCTTAGAGCACGAACTTGCTAACGGCAGCGACCTGTTTCTGGATACGAGAACCACACGCACAGCCCGGTCCTCTAGGTAGCGAGGCCTCACAGCTGTGACGCCCATACCTCACCTGTCCCATTGGCCTGGTGCCTTTGCACACTGGCTCGGACCCCCGAAAAAAACAGCACAGGTTTGATAATTTACACAGGACGCCCCTGCCTCTGAGGGTGAGGGTAGCTGTGTCCCAGCTACAGAGGAGAAAGTGGAGGCTGGAAGCGGGCCAGGGGCGGAGGGCTCCTCCCTCTGCAACACTCACCCAGGGGACCCCACAGATGAGTCCTTTGTTCTGACCCAGGGCCTCCTGGGCAGAGCACGAGGAACGCCCTGACCTCCTGCCTGTCTCTTGCTCCCTTGTGCACCCCTGCAGCTAGGCATCCTGCAGACCCCAGGTGTGCTCGGGGCCGCGACCCCAGGGTCAGCACCAAGGGCACCGGCAACAGGCACCCATCCAACGCTCCATCTCCAGCAGCTCAGAGAGCAGAGCGCCACCATGAGGCAGCCATGGCCAGACCCATCTGTAGTGAGAAACAGCCTCTGAAGGGACAAGGGGCTTGTCCAAGGTCACGCAGACTTGGAAGGCTCAGAAGCTGGTCTGCCGGTCTCTCCCACAAGGAGACAGGCCGGCCTCAGGGGATGACAATCAGGAGAACCAAGCACAGAGCGGGCTGGGGGTGTCCTGGTGAGGCTAGGGTAGGGGACGGGTGGGCTCGGGAACAGATGCCCCAAGGGCAGAGTCTCGTGGGGTGATGAGGGCACTGCAGAGGAAAGGCCCTCCTGCTGGAGGCCCAGCTCGCACAAAGGCCTGGAGCTGCTGCAGTGTGAGGAACACAGCTCGTATGTGACAGAGGGGACACTGGAAGCCACTGCCCCCACATGTGGAAGCCCCTGGACTCACTTCCTCCCGACTTGACCCCCGCCCTGGCAGCTCTGCCTTCATCCATCTCTCTGTCTGCCCTCCTCCTGCCGCCCCGAGGCCCTGGCTCCTCCTCAGCATCCTTCGCTTTCCACATTGTCCTGTCTTGGCTCAGACACAAGAGGTAGATTCCCTCCCTTGAAGTGATACAACTAAGTTTCTCATGACTGAGGGACACCCTCATGACATGTCTTCAAAGTTTAAAAAAATTAGGATTGAAAAAAGGATCCAGACTATTACTGGTCTAAATGAGCACAGGGTGAGAGAAGGTCCCTCTGTTCCTGGTGATGAAGGAGCCCTGGTCCTGGAGGGAGAGAGAGAGGGAGGGGTGAGCTCGGCCCTATGCCACCCGTGGGCAATCCTTTCATCTAGTCAGAGTTTTAGCTGTCATCACATTTTTCTGAGCCCCTTTTTGCTTCTGGCCCAGAGCCTCCCAGAGCTCACAGGCTGGAGAGGTCCTCAGAGTGTGAACACAGCACTGGGAGCCCAGGTGAGGCCTGAGGGGGCTGCAGGAGGGGGTGGGGATCAAGAATGGCTTCATGGGGGAGGTGACGTCTGAATGGGGTCTCCAAGGACGAGCTGTCATCTAGCCAGGGCCTGGCACCGAGCAGGCACCAATTACATGACGAGCGAGTGAGTGAACGAGTGAACAGGCAGCCACCTGACAGACAGCAGAAGGGGCAGCCAGCCCACCTGAGGCGTGAGACACAGGACGCCTGGGGCACGTGGGAGGGGCTGCCATGGGCGCCCACCTCATCCCCTCTGTGGCTGTCCTGCCACCACTGCAGGCATGCTCTGCCTGCTCAGGAGCCCCGGTCCACCCCCTGCTCTGGGACACTGCTTGTCATTCCAGCTACACCCACGTGTTTCACATCCGTGTCACCTCCATGTCCCAGTCTCTTAGGGGTTTGTGAAGGGGGGGTCGGTGTGCAGCCCAAGGCTGGAGACGGGAGGGAGCATATCTCGGGGTCCCTGGCGGTGGACCCAGGGGGTGGGACGCATTGGCGGGCAGGGTTGGGGGTAGCCTGGCCCGGGGGCTGAGGATCCCGTTGGTGGGGGCTTCTTCACCCAGAGGGGCTTCACGGAGAGGAGGTGGTCATGCGGCAAGGGCTGAACTCTGTTTGGGACACACTGACTTCGAGAAGCCTGGGGGGACTTTTCTCTGGGTGGGGAGTTAGGGAGGTGTGCTGAGCCGGCAGCCGGGCCCTGAGCGCTGTGAGGGGAATGAAGGGGGTGACGGCAGGGAGACTGAGGTGGAAGCTGTCACTGTGGATGGAGGAGGTGACATTCGAGCTGAGTCCTTGCCTGGAGCATGTCTCCAGCTTCTGTGAATCTTGTGCTTTAACATCCATCCCGCGTGCGTGCGTACGCGGGACACGCCTTGTCCTGAACCCTCCTCTCGGCCTCCTGCCTCCCTTATTGCCGCCCCTGCCAGGAAGACCCCTCCTTCTTGGGCCCACTTTTCAAATACACACCAACCAATCCAGGGTCCATCCACACCCCAACCACTTCCTCTACTGGACACGCACACTCCGACCACTGTCCCCCTGCCCCTGTCACCCAGGCGGGCACCAGACACCTGGGACAGCCCCGTGCCCCAGAGCCTGTGAAGTTATTCAGACCAGCCAGTCCTGAGCCTGCTCACCTTCCTCACTGTTCCTTCCTGCAGAACCCGCAGGAAAGGCTTCTACCCACAGCCCCTGCTCCCTCTGCCTCTGACCACCCCGTGCTTCCCGTGTGGCTTGTGTGGCCCCGTGTGGCATGCCCCCTCCTCGGAAATTGTGAGTAACAAACCATCTTGTCAATGGTGTCATCTCCTGGTCTGTGGGCCTCACTGAACCTCCAATTTTCCATTAATACATCTTACTTTAAACTCAAAGACTTTGCAGACAGTGTAAACAAATGAAGAACAAAGCAACTACGTACCCTTTCACAGCATCTTCGACACGTTGAGCAGTTTAATTTACACTAGAGATCCTTTTCTTGCTAGGGAGACAGGAACACAAGTGTCTTATCAAGTTGAAGACTCTCCCAGCGGCCCGCGCTGGCCCCCCACCCGCCGGCCTGGCTGCAGCTGGAACAAGAGGCCGGTGGCCCCGTCAGGCTGCCCAGCATGCGGGGAGCAGCCCCGCAGGAAACACCCTGGGGGAGCTGGTTCCCCGGCCCCACTGCTGCTGCTGGTGGAGGTGGAGGCCCCAGGGCCAGGCTGGAGGGTTGGGCTGGGGTGGTGGCCAGTCCTCGACTCTGGGCCGGGTAGGGGATGGGCAGGCCCTTTGGCCTTTGGTCCCAACTCCCGATTCTCCCCAGGCCACTGATCCTCCGCCTTGCGGAGCCAAGCGGGGATAACAGGCTCGCTGTGATGGTGTCTCATGGGGACCCAGAGACCTCCAGCTGCACCGCACAGTGTGGGAAAAAGGTGCAGCTGTTGGGGTCGATGGGAGGGATGTAAGGTCTACACGGATGGTGTGGCCCTCCACCTGGGGCTTCTGGGCACTCAGGATGAGGGAGGTCGCCATTATATCGTCACGTCTCCTTCTTTGTAAGGAATCTTGGATCGCGTCCCTCCCAAAGCCCATGTTCCTCACTACGTGTGTCACCCAGGGGCCCCACTGTCACAGGCAGCTCCCTGTAAGGCCTGGGTCTCCTCTGGCCCATATTGACCCAGCCCATATGGTCCTTCAGGATGTCTCTCAAGCTCCTCTTGCTGTGGTCGAGGGTCACCAGTTATTGCAGGAGCTTACTGCCCTTGTAAGACAGGGGCATGGGGGGTGGGTACCACCCACTCAGCACCCACCACCCCACCCCATAGTCGTCTCCTGGGAAGGGCAGGGACCCTGTGAGCATGGCACACAGCAGCCGCCGAGGCTCCAGACGTCTGCCAGGGGGCTGTCGTAGTCCGGCCCTGGACGACCTCCAGGTCGTGCCCCAGGGGCTGCTGCAGCCCGTGCTTAGCCTGTGGAACGTCCGCCAGCTTCACGCTGAGCTCAGCATCAAGCAGCATTCCCCCAGCCTCAGGTCCCCGTGCACGATGCCTTTGTGATGGCAGCACTGGATAGCCCAGAGTTGCTGCAGGAACGTTCCTCGGGCCTCCTCCTCTGTCATGGGGCCGTGCTCAACCAGGTGATGGTACAGGTCTCCCCTGAGGACATCCTCGGTGATGAGATAAAACATTTTCTCTGTGTCAGTCACTTCAAACAACTCGCCGATGTTCGGTGACACAAGGGCTTCAGGCTGTGGACTTCACAGAAAAGTCCCTTCGTTCTGGAGAAGATGCACTCCTCCTTCAGGATGACTTTCACAGCCACCTCTGCTCAGGTCGGGATGTGCCGGCCCAGCTTCACTGCGGAGCAGGTGCGCTCCCAACGGCCCTGAGGAACTCAGAACTGTGAATACGGGTCTGTTTCTCAGTGGAGGCGGCCGTGAGGCCCAGAAGCTTGGTAACCTGCTAACTACACTGAGAATGCTAACTAACCATGCTAACTATGCGAACAAACAAAACGATAGTATGCTAACTGCTACTAACTAATGATACTAACAATGCCACGTATGCTTACTAACTACGCTAATAAATAATACTAACTACACCAACTATACCAACAATACTAGCTATACCAACAACAGCATAATAACTGTACTAACAACACTAACAATACTAGATAAAAAGTTTAAAGGAAACGAGAAAAAGAAAAAAAGAAAAAATTAAGAAAAAGAAAAATTGAGAAAAATAAAAAAGGGAAAAAAGAAAAATGAGAAAAAGACAAGAATAATAAAATGAGAGGAACAATGAAAAATAAAAAAGAAAATAATAAAGAAAAATGAGAAACAGAAAAGAAAACAAGATAAAAAAGAAAAAATTTTAAAAATGGGGGGATAAAAAAGGAGAAAACAAGCTGATTGTGGTCCGCCTACAGGTCACCAAAAATTAGCTTCCTGAGCTATAAAGACCAAAAACCTAAGCCCAGAGAGAAACTTATATACCATTTTTAAATTCCATAGGGACTCGTGGCTCCTTATGAGGTCAGAGCAAGAAACGGACCAGTCTTGGCTAGTAGTTGGGCATCAACTACAGAGGTTTTCTCACTTTTTGGTCTCAAAACCCCTTTACTCTTAAAAATAGGACCCCAAAGAGCTTTTTATTTATGTGGGATGTTAAAGAGTCATATTTACTTTATTAGAAATTAAAATCTGTAGGATGCTTCAGCAGCCTTTTCATTTCTAATTTAAAAATCTGTAACAATTTTTGGCTTTTAAAGGCCTCATAATGTCTACACTTAAAATATTCAGTTCCTTTCCCTTAAGCTCTGATTAGTCTCACAATGATCCTACAACTTAAGGACGTTCTAACACTACAGGAAAACGCTCTGTTGCATAAGACATGAGAAGGGACATCATTCACTTTCACAAAGCTGACGGAAGAGAGCTTTCATCACATTCTCCCAGTAAGACCACGACAGATTTCTCACCAGAAACCTTGGAGGCCAGATGGCCTGGGCTCATGTATTCAACATGCGGAAGGAAAAAAGAATCCAACTAAGAATCCTGTATCTGGCAAAACCGTCCTTCAAAAATGAAGGAGAAATGACGTTCCCATATAAACCAAAGCTGAGAGAGCGCTTTACACCAGACCTGCCTCCAAGGACGGGGTCCTTCAGGATGAGACGAAAGGACACTGGACCGTAACTCGACGCCTCATGAAGAAATAAAGATCCTGGTCAGAGCACGTCTGTGGACAACTATAAAAGCTGGTGCTATTCTAACTTTGGTTTGTGGCTCCACTTTTGTTTTCTACATTAAGAGACTAAAATATTAAAACACCCAACGATTAGTATCTGCTTTTGGACACACAGTGCTGAAAGACGTAATTTGGTGACATTAATAACTGAAATGGGGTGGAGCCAGAGCTGTATAGGAGCTGAGTGTCTGTATGTTACTGAAGTGAAGCTGGTATAAATTGACATTCTAGTGTTACAACTTTAGGATGTTAAGTATAATCCCATGGTAACCACAAAGAAAGAAGCTACAGAATATACACAAAGGAAAATGAGAAGGTAATTAAACTGCCTTTTCAGTAATTGTACAAACTAGCTACATGGCCCCGGAAGCACAGAAAGCCCAGGGGACGGCTTCTCCCACTGAACCGTCTCTGCTGATGGCAGGAGGCCGTCCTAGGCCCCTTTCCCATGTCTGCCATGTCAGTAACAGTGTTCCTCAGGTTGTCTTGTGAGCTGACAGTCTGGCGCTGGGTGCAGGGCAGTTTCTCCAGGATGCCACAAAGTGGTTGCCAGCTGTCCTGAAGGCTCTGACTGTCCACAGCTCTCGCCACAGCTACACATGCCTGCCAGGGCCACAGGCCGCCTCCCGTCTCACCACAGGTGCAAAATTGGGAAACGACACCAATGACGATGACAATGAGAGTCACTCCTTACGTGCTGAGCCCTGGTGCATGTTACTAACGATTTTCACAGCAACCTGGCAGGTCCAGCATGGTGCTCACTGCGTAAAAGAGGGACTGAGGCTCCTGGAGGCTGCGTAACTGCCACGGTCACATGACCAGCCGGCGCCGAGGCACACTGTGAACCCGGCTTTGCCGACTCTACCCACTTCATGCACTGCCTGCTACGTCATGCCCCTGTCACCACCTCGACGGCCAGTGAGCAAACCAGTCTCTGTTCGTCACGTCAGAAGTCAGGACAGAGATTACCTGAGGGCAGTGACGGAAGGGGCCATGGGGGCTGATGAGTGCTGATAATACTGGGCTTCTGATCCGAGTACTGGCTCCCCAGGTGCAATACTGTGATTTATGAAAAATAAGTATTTGCTCATTCAGATGACCAAATATATTTCTTCTATATATTTGGTCTTCCTCTGTGGTTCCTGGCTTACAGCTCCCAAGGCCCTTTGCATTTCCTGAGAGATGAGAGCAGTGGAAGCACCTATTGCAGTGATCTTGGGTCTCTTGTTCTCCACTCCTGGAACTGCTTCAGAGCCACAGAGGTGAAAGGTTTGTCTTGTTATTCCTAACAAGCCCCTTTCTACCACAAGTGGGTTTATGCTAATGAGGTGACTTTTATAAAGCCCCTAAGGGTGAGGCTGGTGGTCAGGGGAACAAACTGTGATCAGAGGGTTGGAACCTTCTGTGCCCTGACTTCCGGGACGGGAGAGGGGCTGGAGGTTGAATCAATTACCAATGGTCAATGAGTTAATCGATCATGCCTACATAATGAAGGCTCATACAAACCCCAAACCCAAAAGAGGTTCAGAGAGCTTCCAGGTTGGTGAACTAAATGCGTCCACGTGCCACCCCCAGGCCCCAACTCCACGAGGACGGAAGCTCCTTTGTCAGGGACCTCGCCGTGTGCATCTTCTTCGGGCTGTTGATTTCTATCTTAATATCTTATGTAATAAACCAGTAATCTAGTGAGCAAACTGGTTCCCTTAGTCCTGCGAGCCACTCTAGCAAAGCAATCAAATCCAAAGAGTGGGTCACGCCAACCTCTGACTTATGTCTTGTTGGTCAGAAGTGCAGGTGTCAACCTGGGCTTGCGATTGGCATCTGAAGTGGAGGCAGTCTGGTGGGACTGAGCCCTCGACCTGTGGAATCTGATGCTGGCTCCAGCAGAGGGCGTGAGAACTGAGTTGAACTGTCAGGGAACTGTCAGGTGTCAGGAATTGCTTGGTGGTGTGGGAACACTTACCCCCCTACACACACGTCAGAAGTGGGCACCATAATCTTTACTAGGTGAGCTCACGGTGTGAAAACTCACCCTGTGTACACTTAGGACACAAGCACTTTTCCGTGTGTGTGCTGTTCTATAAAAAAATTGAAAAAATAATATGAAAGGGGGAAGAAGGAGGCAGGAGAGATGACGTAAGATTAGTTATGAGCTGATAATCGATAAAGTTGGGCACACGAGGCGGGGGTGGCCATTATACTGTTTTGCCTACTTTTATAAATATCTGGAGTTTTCCACAAAAACAAGTTGAAAAAACAAAACACATGAGTAAGTGAATTAGGATGCAGGCACTACTGGACTCCTGCTAAGTGGCCAGTGGGGAGTGGGGCACACGATGCACCGTGGCTTCTCTGAGGTGGGCTTGGAGAGGCTGGACAGACATCCTCCTCTCACAGCCATGCTACAGAGCTGGAGTCCAATCAGATCCGTGGTTGTGATCACGGCACCCTTCTCGGGGTGAGAGCCCCATCAGAGCATCTGATCAATGGGAACCTATAAAACTTCTAGGAAAAAACATCAGAGAATACCGAGACCTGTGACTAGGCAGAGACTTATTGGAGTTGACACCAAAAGCACCAGCCGTAAGAGGAAAATCTCTCAGCTGGACCGCGGTAAAACATAAGCATTTGCACCGTGACAAAGATGCTGGGGAGAGGATGGAAAGACAGCTACTGACGTGGGAGAGCATTTGCGAACCGCACACTGACAGAGAAGTGCCACCTAGAACGTGCACAGAACATTCGCAACTCAACAGGATCCAACAATTCAACCAGAAGACGGCAGGGGCTGAAGGGGCACCTCCCCTGACGACACGCGCACATGGCACAAAGCACGTGACCAGGTCCACGTCATCAGCACTGGAGGCACACAGAGTAAAACCACGATGCGCTTCCACACCACACCCCCAAGCTCAGCATGAACGTAACAGCGTGACACCAATGCTGGGGAGAAGGCGGCGGGAGTGCAGAATGGTGCTGCCACTCTGGGAAGGGTTTAGCAGTTTCTTATAAAACTGAACATCTACCATATGAACCAGCAACCGCACTCCTGAGCGTCTAGTCCTGAGAAGCGACAACCTATATTCACACAAATGCTCATAGCCGCTCTATTTGTCAGACAAAACACTGGACACAAGCAAGAGGACATTTGACAAACTGTGGTCCATCCACACCACAGAACGCCACTCAGAAGCAGGGAGGGGTCCCCCAGGGACACACGCAGAGCTGGGGCGGATCCCAAGGACGTTATCCAGCATGAAGATGGACAATGCAGAAAGGTTATGCACTACATGATCCCGTCCATATAACATTCCTGAAACAACAAAATATAGAGACAAGAAGCAGATGAAATGCTGTCAGGGGTGAGGGGCCAGGAAGGAAGAGTGAGAGAACAAAAGGGCAACATGAGGGATCCTGGCAGTGACGGAGCACTGCCCACAGCAGCCAAGACACGGAGACCACCTAGTGCCCATTGACAGATGAACAGATAAAGAGCATTACCCACAACAGCCAAGATGTGGAGACCACCTAGTGCCTGGTGACTATAGTTAACAATACTGTATTAAATACTTGAAGGTTGCGAAGAGTAGATCTGAAACCTTCTCACCACAAAAAAATGCGAGGTGATGCAGGTGTGACCCAACCTTACTATGGTAGCCAATCTACAACATACATGTGGATCAAACCATCACGCTGTACACCTTAGACTCACACATGTTCTATGTCAACCACATCTCCACAAAGCTGGGAAGAGACGGGTTTCAAGATGGTGACAGCAGAGCATGTACCAAGCATAGCTTTTCTGACAAAGGACCTCGTGTGATGGCGTCATGTGCCTGTGAAGCTGCCCTGGTTCTACCTGCAGAGACACATCTAAGATCTGAGCACCTGTCACCACCTCCACTCCCCCTGGGTTACCACAGTCGTCTCTTGTCTGCCCTGCTCCTGCCTTTGTCCTTCAGTCCACGTGCAGCACGGCAGCCGCAGAAGCCAGATGACGGGGGCTCCGGCACAGCCAACCTGCAGCCCAGGCCGTACTCGTGTCATCCCAGGACCCTCCCAGGACGTCAGGGACAGGGACCTGCCCTGCTTGAGGCCCCAGCCAGGGCCCTGCCACCATCGGGGGCGGGGCAGAGACAGAGCTGAGTGTTCTGTTCCAGACAGGACCCTCTGGAAGAGCCCAGCCCCGTGCATGTGTGCACACCAGTGTGCAAAGTGTTAACAGGGAACGGGGACACGCAGGCCACACAGGAGCCCTGTAGCCCCACACCAGGCCGGGCAGCAGTGTCACCAACAATCCAGCTTTCTTTTTCACTCCACATGCACCAGCACCATGGCTGGGGGTCTGAGTTCCAAATCCACCACTTGGGAGCCTGTGGCCTCAGCCTCTGCCAGGGACTTCTCTGATCTGCAAAATGGGCATGAGTGCCCACCCCTGGGGGCGTGGGAGGACCCAGAGCTCCCGCGAAGAGGACGTCTGGCCTGGCCCCCCCCAAGGTCTTGTCATACAGAGTCACAGAGGAAGTCTCAGATGTGACCAACTTGAGACCCTGACCCAGTCACCCTGCCGCACGCCGGTCTGTGAGCGGGTCTTGGGTGCTCCGAGCCTCGGGGGACATGCCTGGGCCTCTTTCCTGCAGGCTCCCTCCCCTCCCAGTCTCACCGGGTCCCTGCAGCCCCCTGGATCCTGATGGCCAGCCGGGCGACCAACCTGAACAGGCTGCAGGGAGGCGGCCAGGCAGAAGCGGGGAGCCTTTTCCATCATAATCAGCTGTTTTAACTTCCACTCCATGCAAACCCTTCACCCAGCCAGCTGCTGTCCCCGCCACCAATTAACATCCTTCCTGAAGCTCATTCACAGTCTCCACACCCCTCCGCCCTGCCTCTCACGGCTCCCAAACCCCAGGGAGGGCAGGGCTGGGGGCGCCCGGCCAGGCTCTCTCCTCCCAGGCTGGTCCAGCCTGGAGTTGGAGGGCAGTCGGGGCAGGGAAGCCACTGGACGGGATGGCAAGGGAGACAGGAAAGTGACACCCCGTGCCTCTGGGTGTCCTCTCAGGCATTGGGCCAGCACCAGAGGACGTCCCGCATGCGCCAGAGTGAGGGGCCCCGTTTCCGGGACGGGGCCTTACCGGGTTTGAGGTTCGCAGTCACGGGACCCCCGGTGACCCTGCCCACCCGCGCTTGGGTTGCTGTCGGGCAGGAGGGTTCTCGGGGGTTCCAGGCTGGCAGCCTGTTGGACTCGGCAGCCCAGGCGACGGCGCAGAGGCGGGGAATGCACGAGTTACTGCGCCCGGTGGAGCGGGCGCCCAGGGCCGCAGGACGGGGGACGCACTAACTTTAGCCAAGGGGGCAGGACCCGCCCCCGCGCCCCTGCCGACCTGCAGCTCCTCGGCCCCGCCGCCGCCGCCGCCGCCGCCCCAGTCCCTGCCCCGCTCGGCCCACTCGCCCCAAGCCCGAGCCACAACTCAGCCCACAAAAGGCTGAGGGCGCGGGGCTACCCGAGGAGCTGGAACTGCCTCCCGCCCCCGCCCCCGCCGCCGGCCCAGGAGCGCTCACCGAGGGCAGGTGTCCACCTCTGCGCGACATGGGCCCTCGGCCAGACAACGCGAGCGCAGTGGGAGGGCTCCGGGGAGTCGGCAGCAAAGCGTGGAGCGAGGAGAGGCCACTTTTCCCAACAGTGGTCCAGGCGCGTGCACTTCATTCTCGCGCTCCGCCCGATCCGCCTCCGGCCACGCTTGGCCTCGGGTACGAGCGCCACCGCGCCATGTGCGCGTTAGCCTCTGCGGGGGTTCCTGGGCCAGCGAGGGCGGTGGGGGACGCAGCGCAGTGGCGGGAACTGAATCTCCTCCCCCGCCTCCCCAAAGCAAAACCCCCAGGGGAGGAGGAGCCAAGCAGAGACGGAGAACTTGACTGTTCTGGCTGTTGACGAAAATAATCCATAACGAATCTGTAAATGAAAATTTGGGTGAGTTTATTCTGAGCTGAAATCTGAGGACCACGGCCCAGGGCCTTTCTTCCCAAAGGAAGAAAGGGCACCAAAGAAATGAGGTGTACAGAGTGGTTATATACCCCCAAAGAGGGTGCTTTACATATGATTGAAATGTCCCTCCCACAATAGTCACGAGATTGCCCTGTCAGCACAGCACTTGATGGACACAGCAGGTAGTGGGTCTGCTATCTTGGTGGGCGCAGCAGGAGGCAAGTCTATTGTCCCGAGCTGGGTGGTCACAGGTGAGCGCAGCAATCAGTTCCTAGCCTAAGGAAAGATGCTTAATCCTTAAAGAAATGCCAACATTAGGAGGGGGAGGGAAGTTGCACCTTTATCTCAAGGGCCTTTGCTCTTGCCATAGGGAATCTCTAAGCAGATATACAATGCATGCTCAACGGCCTCGGTCAGGCCCTTTTGGAAAGACAAGGTCAGGCTGAATTAGGTTCATACCAAATGGCTTCCTCATATTCTCCAATATATCCTATTGCTTCCCATTTTTATTTGTCATTTTCCCCTTTTGATCTCTAATCTTTCGATAGAAAGCGTTGATGATCAAAACATTGTCCCTCAGCGCCAGGGTGGTTGCTGCCTGCCCTGGGTCCATCATGTCGCTCGGTGCTAGGCTTTTATCTCATTATTTGCCTAGTCATCCGCGTTGGGGGGAAATAGTGGACAAGCATGGAAGTATATTTATTAACAGAGGAAGCATTTCATATGTTATGTAATTAACTTAGATTGTTGCACAAACATTGCCTATGAGCTTTTCTATGACACCTTGCATTTACATTGTATATGATTATAGAACAAGTACAGTAACGATAATAACAGCATTTTTGAAAAGATTAGTCTGAAATGAATTCTTAGTCATAGTCTCTATCAGAAAAGGAAATTTGTCCAGGGTTATAAGATAGGTCAACCGTCTCAAGCCATTAAGCAATCATTACTCTAGTTTGTATGCTACTCTTACAACACTGAGTAAAGAAAACAACAATTAGTTTGAATATTATGACCAGTACAAGGATTCCAATAAATAGTAGAAATAGGAATTCCAATCTGGATCGAAAAAGGGAACTGATACTGAAAAGGGAGCCAACCAAATAAATCAAAGTGGGTGCAGGATTCACATAAGGCATCCACTTGCTTCTTCATGTGCTTTAGCAGAGATGGCACATTGGAAGATTCATCATGTACAAAAACACATCATTCAGTCTGAATAATTGTATATGTACCACCTTGGGATGCAGTAAGAATATCTAAAGCCATTCTGTTTTGAAGGACAGCCTTTCACATTAAAGACATTTTGGTATTTAATAAGGCTATTCCTGCTTGACTATCATTAAGGGCTTCTTGAGTAAATTTAGTCAGAGTTCCATATGTAATAATGACATCTTTTAGCCCCAAAGAAGAAGCACATATAGCTGAAAATATAGCCATACCAGTGGAACACTGAACAAACCCATCTGGCCTTAAAGAGAGGGAGATTGGCAAGAGGTTTTTAACTCAGCCTGACTCCTTGCCTGCTTTTAAAGGAAACTCAGGGTGCAGTGTTTTAGCCATCCAGGCAGTAGCCAAGGCCAAAGATTTGTTCCACATAACCATTGAGTTCCATTAGGAGTCACTCGATAAATTCCTGGCCTTCAAGATCAATCTGTTTCAAATTAATCCCTTTCTTTAAGTATGATAGTATTCCAAACAAATTATAACAAAGGTTTACAGTTTAAGCATAACAAAGGTTTAAATGAGGAGATAGAAGGTTGGGAATACAGGCCTGGTCCGGAGTCTCGGGACAGCTGTCTACAACAGATGTCGTCTTCTTCTCCTCCTGGTATGGTCCTTTCCAACTGGGCTGTATAGAGTCTTATTTGATGTCTCTTTCAATAAGTAAATTCTTCAGGTTATAGTCCATGATCCTTAAGTTCTGGAGCTCTGTCAAAGAATCAGCTACCAATCTTTCATTTTACTTTAAGTACCTCAGTAAGACCCTGACAACAATGTAATATATCCCTTAAGAAAAGCTGGTTCATATATTTCTTCATCTAATTGCATAGGCTGTTTTATTAGTATTTCAAAATGAGACAGCCGATGTTTACAAAAAGTATAGATCTAAGATTAAGGAGCACTAGCACAAGAGCTTTTGGCTGTGAGAGAGTAAATGCCTCTGAAAGCTTGCCAATTAAGTTCTAGTTGTGCCATTAGTTTTACCAGTCCTGAGGATCGAGGATGGTAAGCGCAGTGGAAATGCTGCAATATTGGCCAAACATTGCAAACAGATTTGAGTTCCCCAGTCACTGTGTAACTCAGTAGGAATTCCCCAAACAGGAATTATTCTCTCTAATAGTAATTTACCTGCTGTTAAAGCCATTGCTCTTCTGCAAGGAAAGGCCTCAAAACAATGTGAGAACATACAGATCATTACAAGATATATTTATCCTTGAGATGGTGGCATTTGGACAAAGTCCAATTGTCATACCTCAAAGGGTCCCTTAGGAAGGGAAAGTGGCCTTGTGACTCATGAAGTGGCTTCTCTGGATTATACTTTGGGCATATAGCACAAGTAGTAGAGGCTATATGAGCCACTGGGAGAAAGTTGCCAAAAGTATTATTTTCCCCTTTTGTTGCAACCCACATATATTATTTTTCTTCTTCCATGGTGATTTCTTAAGTCTGTAGAAGGAAATCTTTTTACTGGATTAACCATCCTTGTTTATCATTTAAGTAAGACCCATTTGTAAACCAAATTAAACAATAGAATGCAGTCGTGGTCTTCTCCCCTTGTGATGTTGGAAGCAACCTAGCTGATGCGGGGTTGGTGAGCTGAGGAGTCAAAAGAAAGATTTTTTTTGGACTCTCTCAAGGTCTGGCAGTAGTGCTCTCCCATCTAGAGAATAGCATGGGGACAGGACCCATGGGCAGGAGGAGCTGCTGCTGCAAACATGGGTTGACAGTAGAGCTAAATCTAAGGCATAGGCATGTGAGTCATCTCTTCACAGGATGAAGGAAAGAATATGTAAAAAAGTTAAAATGGTGTCAGTGCAGGTGGGCTCTGGCTATTGGGTGGTCCTATAACTTTCAGATAAGAATCAAACTGGATTAAGTAAATGCCAGAAGCCACCACCCTAAATACTATCTTTAGCTAAAGACAAAGGAGGACGTTGGTGGTGGGGGAGTCAGCTACATGAGGTCACCAGACAAGCACAATAAACAAGACTTAAGTCCTTGACACCCCCATTAAGAGTTTCTGGAGATAAGGTCTCCCCCGTTCCTCCTGGTGCAGAGAGGGAAACACCCACAGATGGAGACTCCCTTCACAAATGCAAATAAATGTCTCTTATCAAAGGGCAAGCAATTTCCACTTCTCAGAGTCTCCTTCTCATCTGCAATTTTCAACAGTAACCAGCCTAAAATAATCCTCATCAGTAGCAAGGTTAAAATAGTGAATAACATTTACCTACACAATATAACCTGAGGTTTATTCTCATTTACTTGATGATGCTTCTCATGCAATTTAGCATCCAAACAAGCCTAACTAGTATCCCTCCTTCATAGGAAGAGAGAACAAACTTCTTTGAGAAGTTTCAGGGGCCCTCTGAAAATCCTCAGAGAAATTCTCTTCCTTCATCCAGGTCAAAGGAAAGCCTTTATTCAGGACTTGACTATTTGTTTGAGGGAGACGCTCGTCAAAAATATCAAAAGATTTTTAAACACTTAAACAAGATCAAGAGGTTGCTGATCTTGTCATTGTAAAACAAGGGTCAATGAAACAAGGCTCATAATATTTAATCAAAGTGACAACAGCAAAGAAACCTTAATAGAGAGACCCCTGTCTTTTTGCACCTAGGAAATTACCTTAACAAAGCATAGATCTTCTGTAAACTTACTGAGAAGGAAAAACCTTTTATAACTTCTTTATCAAGAGCAGACTAAAAGTTTAAGAAAATTATCCTTTTAAAAGAGAAAGTCAAATTTTAATTTCTGCACCAGTTTATTTTTAACATTAAAACTCCTTCACTTAGTTGGATTTACTTTAATCTTAGCCAACTTGACCAGGTATAAAACTCCTTTCAGAATTTCTCCTTCACAAACCTTCTACAACTTTCTTTTTGCCTTCAGAATTTGTCCCATGTTCTTTTTTTTTTTTTTCCTCCTAGTACTTTAGGATAAATTTATCTTTCTTAACGAACCAAACAAAATTTCCATTCTTTTTATACCTTCTTTACTGAAAACTTACACCTTGCTTTCCTTGAATACAGAGCTGTTTCTCTTATTAATTTCTAGCAGCTTTAATCACATATATTAGAACTCTTTAACCTTTAACAAACCATAGTAAACACTAAAAAGGTAAGCAATTACAAATTGTCTTTTATCCCAACATTCTAAACACTTTTCATAATTTCTAGAAACATGCCACACTTTACAGTAAGAGACCCAAAGACTTTTAGCCTCTCTGCAATAAGAAGCCAAAAGTAGATAACTTAGATATGTTTAGCAATGTTTGAGTTCTATCTAATCCAAAAATGACCCAGATACTCAGATTTTTATCATTTAGCTTAACTTAGCAAAACTCTAAAGTTTTAAGTTACCAAAAAGAATTTGGAAGCTGTTTTTTCCCAAGTATACAGACCATAAAACAGTTATTTTACCCACTTTTGTCTATTTAAATAATTTGTTTCCAACAATTATGTTCAAATTACCTACGAAAACTTCACGATGCATTAGACAAAACTGGTCATCATTTAAAGCTATTATTTTGCTGATGAATTTAACAGACAACATGAACTTATTTGACTAGTAAACCCAGGCTGCATGCCTGCACCATATTCAAATACCAACAACTTTTGAGGACATGCCTTTTCAATCAAACCAACAATTTAAACTTTCATCAATCAAAGATTAACCTGTATCATGTTAACTTGAAAGACATTTGGGTTAGAACTTTTAGAAACACTTTTTGTAAGTGCTTACTTTAAGTCAATTGAATGGAGCTCTTTAGAAATTGTACCATCCAGAGGTAAGATATAAAAACTTTTGTAACATATATAGACACACACAGACAGACAGACATATAGACAAACATTTTCCTTAGATTTGACTTTGGTGTTCTCATAGCAGACCGTGGTGAAAAAACTTGTTTTCCCAGTTCTTTTTTTCTCTTTCTTATTCTTTCTTTTGGCCTTAGCAATCTGGCTTGGGATCCCCCTTTGTTAAGCAATTGCAATCACAGCATGAAGCCAACTGGAGTCTGGAGGAAAGGCTGCCCATTCGGGAACTAATCTGAGCTGTTTTAGAAGCTCAATTTCCCACTTCTCTTTTAATATTGTTTTGTTATAAAGTCTGAACAACTTCTAAGGACAGTGTCGTGGGTCAGAAAGTGTGCTGCTTGTGAGTGTTACTCCCTATAGAAAGGTCATAAACACTCTCTTACGTGCCTCGGTTTTTCCCTCCAGCAGTCTGAAACCACCGTGGGGCTTGGAGCGTGGGGGTGACCAGCCCTTATGTGTGCGTCCCCGGACGAGCCTGTAATTAATTACCGTGAATGAGAGTGGAGTTCCCTATGGGACCGCTGCACTTCGCGAGGATTGATCCTCTGACACTCCCGCTGAGGTCCTTAGTCACCTAAGGGCGCCTTTTGGTAAAGGCCAGGAGGAGCAAGTGTCCCTTTCCTTCGGAGCTGAACACGTTCAGTCTCTCATTTCTCTATCAAGGAGTTTGTTCAGACTTTATAAACACAATTCTTTCCAATTTAAAGCCAAATTAAAAACGTCAGCCTTCCCTATTCACTTCCAAGTTCCTCTAGGCTCCTCTGGCCTAGGAACTGTACCGGTACCCCTCAAATCTCTAGTCTTAAGACCTTACCCAGCTCATATAAACTCTTGGACCATCAACTTAAAGTAAGGAGGTCCGGGTTTCAGGAGAACTCATGAAGGTCACCTGAAGAATGCAGTGATCCGGGGGGCTCAATGGGCCCTTATTGGTACCGAATGCTGGTTCAGTGTAGATTCCAGGTGGCATCCGGTGGGTTTCTCTGAAATCCTGCCACGACTACACCAAGAACTGTTGACGAAAATAATCCATAACCAATCTGTAAATGAAAATTTGGGTGAGTTTATTCTGAGCTGAAATCTGAGGACCATGGCTCAGGGCCTTTCTTCCCAAAGGAAGAAAGGGCACCAAAGAAATGAGGTGTACGGAGTGGTTATATACCCCCAAAGAGGGTGCTTTACATATGATTGAAATGTCCCTCCCACAATAGTCACGAGATTGCCCTGTCAGCACAGCACTTGATGGACACAGCAGGTAGTGGGTCTGCTATCTTGGTGGGCGCAGCAGGAGGCAAGTCTGTTGTCTTGAGCTGGGCGGTCACAGGTGAGAGCAGCAATCAGTTCCTAGCCTAAGAAAAGATGCTTAATCCTTAAGGAGACGCCAACGTTGGGAGGGGGAGGGAAGGTGCACCTTTATCTCAAGGGCCTTTGTTCTTGCCATAGGGAATGTCTGAAGCAGATACACACTGCATGCTCAACAGCCATGGTCAGGCCCTTTTGGAAAGACAAGGTCAGGCTGAATTAGGTTTATACCAAATGGCTTCTTCATATTCTCCAATATATCCTATTGCTAGCCATTTTTATTTGTCATGGCCATGTATGGGTTAGGGTTTACGAGTTAGGGTAGGGCCAGAATGAGCACAAGGGGTAGCGGTTGGAGTTGGGGCTGGGGAAGGCGAAGGGGGAGGGCGAGGTTAGGGTGGGGTCAGGGATTGGATAAGGGTAGGGGTATGGTTAGAACTAGGGACTTGGCCAGTGATAGGGGTTAGGGTTAGTAGATAGGGTTAGAAAAGGGTGAGAATAGGGGCGAGATTGAGAAGGAGGGTGTGGGTAGGGATCACTTATGTAACATTCAGGGTTAGGGTTACGGTTAGGGTT